>NW_005054369.1:3529537-3530990 GCF_000277835.1 Geospiza fortis | reverse complement strand
TGAAACCTGAAGATTTTGATAGAACTGCCCGTATCTGGAATATTTCTGTTTGAAAACAAAGCAAACAAAACTTTTACTATGAAAAGATCGTGTCACAGACTGACAACATTCACAAGAAAATTACGTTTTTAGACACTGAAGGGGTGGGTTTTGCCCCAGAAACAATAAGCTCACATCCCCAACTTTAGCTGCCAGTGCGTAAGGGAGACAGGCAGTGCTTGGAGGCCAAAACCTCCAGCAGGTTTACGAGGGAACTCTGTCATCCCAACAGACCCTGCCAGATGATGACCCTTGTGCAGGGTGAGCACAAGCCTGGACACAAAAGGCAGCTGAGAAACGACTGTCACAGCACCTGTGTAATACCCCACTCCATAAAACTGAGATTTTTCAAAGTGGAACACTGCAGAGACTGCACCTCACCATTCAACAAGAGCTCCACTCCACAAAAATAAGATACACATCACCACAAATACGGTTTATTTGGGAGGGGCAAATAAATTAGATAGTTCTTTACATTTACCGTGCTTTAAAAGCTGCATGCAGTTACATTATTGTATAATGTATTGTATATTGTATAATATATTGTATAATATTGTATAATATATATAATATTGCATTATCTCATTATATTATATAACTATATATTATACATATAACTATAAATAATATATAGTATATATTATATATAATATATACTATATATTATTTATAGTTATATGTATAATATATAGTTATATAATATAATGAGATAATGCAATATTATATATATTATACAATATTATACAATATATTATACAATATACAATACAAATATTGTATAATATTGTATAATATATTGTATATTGTACAACATTTAATTTACTTTAAAACACCTGCAGAGCTTGGCTTTCGTCTCCGTGCTGAAAGGATATTTTCAGATTAACATTAATTTCTTATTATTAGAGTGGGTCTAATTCTTCTTCTTATTATTTCTTGTATTAGAGCGGGTCAGGCTGGGAAGGACCACAGCGGCTCACATGGTCCCATCAGCGCATCCCCGAGCACATGGCACAGCACGGCGCTCAGATACTTCTGGAATATTCCCAGCGAGGGAAACTCTAAAACCACCCTGGGCAGGCTTCTGGGCAATTATTTAGGTGCAGTTTACCCCGTCGGAGCCCATCCAGCAGCAGAGCAGCTCGCCCACCGCATCCCCACCGCGCCCCGGGGATGCTCCAGGAGGGAACCGGCCCTTCCCGGAGCGATTATTTTGGAAATTCACAGAAACCCGCTGTGAGCCCAGGCTGCTGCCATCCATCCCCTCTTCCCCATGAGTGTTCCAAGGAAAACCAGCAGGTTTTCGGAGGCCGGCTCCCTCGCAGCCCCGGTCCCGGCGGGTTTGTCCTGCCCCGGCTCCGCGGGCTCCGGGGGCAGAGCATCCCCCGCTCACCCCGCCCGCCTGCCTGCCCACCCT
>NW_005054369.1:3512237-3529333 GCF_000277835.1 Geospiza fortis | reverse complement strand
CCGGGCCGCACGCGTGGGAAAAACGCGGACTTCTGTAAAAATCCACCCCAAAACAGCGATCTGTGCCCACTGACACGGCTGGGGGGGCTCATCTGGGGAAGAAAAGGCTCCAAGGAGAGCTCAGGGTTTGAAGGGCTCCAGGGGATGCTCCGGGGAGAGCGTCCAGGAGAGCTCGGCTTGGGATAAGGGATGGAGAGACAGGACACGGGGAATGGCTTTAAACTGAAAGTGGGTGGATTTAGATGAGAAATTGGGGAAGAAATTATTCCATGTGAAGGTGCTGAGGCCCTGGCACAGGTGCCCAGAGCAGCTGTGGCTGCCCCTGGATCCCTGGCAGTGCCCAAGGCCAGGCTGGACATTGGGGCTGGAGCACCTGGGACAGGGGAAGGTGTCCCTGCCATGGCAGAGGTGGGAAAGGATGGGATTTAAGGTCCCTTCCAACCCAAACCACTCCGGAATTCTGGGATTTGCAAAGTTACGGGTAAGGTGGGGACAGAGAATTAGCAGCCAAGTGCAGGAGAAGCATTTGATAACTACAATTCCTACAAGAAGACATGGAGGAGGTAAAAAGAAGTGAAACGCCAGAGGAAAGTGAACTTGCAGTGAGGATTATTTGAGGAAATAAAACTCAAAAGTGCAGGATACAAAATGCCAGTAGAGTTTGAAGCAAGAAACCACTTATTTCCAAGCTGGAGAATCAGAGTCTCAATCTGAGTTACGTCAGCAAAAATTTTTTGAGTTTCTCTATATGATTCAGAAAGTGTCACAAAATGAAGGAATCCACTTGGGAAGCTTCAGAACAATATTTAAAAAGTCATTGCAGAATTCAGGAAATCCTTTTTTTCATAGGGAAATTTTTGTAAATAAATACAGAACTAGCAACATTGAGGTAGTGCCTGTGTGTTAAATCTGATTCTAAAAGAAATAGAAAGTAAATGTAAAATATGGTCCAAAGTGCAGAAATTTCCCCAATACAATTGAAAATAGTTGTACTGGAGCAACTGACATTTACTGATGAGAAAATGAAGCTTTTCTCTAGTTCTAATGAAGCTTGGATTAATGGTCAATTAAAAGGTGCTGCCACTGCATGTCCATACAAAGGCAGTGGCTTATGGGAGGTTGATCCTCTCTCTAAATAAAAAAATCAAGCTCTGTACTAGATGAGATACCCTAGAAATAGTTATTCTAAACTGGCTGGAATATTCTCTGTGTCCTGATATCCTTGTCAGAAAAGTAGCCAGTTCCTGAAACTTTATTATAAGTGGAAACCTCCCCAAAATACATATTAATCTTCTCTGCCTCCTCTCCCAAGGTGATCTCCTTATTGCCTGGAGCATGAAAATTGATTATCTTTAATATGATTTTAGTTTGCATTATAACAGGCTTGAATAGGGAATGTAAAATATCCAGATTTCCTTAAACCCTACCATCTTGGGCTTTGGCAGTGGATCCAAAGTTGTGTGTTTGCACTATAAAGGAAAGTTTCTCAGTGCTGTTTCAAACTTTGCTGCACTGGAACTTGATGAAGTGTCACATATTCCTGTTTATAAATGAGGTGGAAAAGGTGCTTCTGACCAGTGTTCACTCTGCCCTCAGAATTATGAAAATCTTATTCAAATCTCTGACCCTTCTGCTGGCCAAATTTGGAGCTTTGTCACTTCAAGTGTCATTTCAAGCACTGAACTCTTGGATTTCCAGCCCTTTAACAATGAGGGACTGTGCCCTGTTAGATGTGTCTAATTTTCTCCCTAGAATTATTCCAGCATTTAGTGACACATCCAGTCTGGTTCACTAATAGTAAAGCTTGTGAGTGAATTTTCATAATGCTAATCCTGTAAGAAGGTACAAAATTTCCAAAACTTTTTCAAGTCACGTCCAACATCTTTGTTTTTCTTTCCAGGCATTTTCTCTCAGTTTTTATTTTACTTAAGCCTGCTGCTTATGAGGCATTGCATTTCCTTTCAGTTCTTTACTTTATTTGTTATGAATTGTCATTTAATGTGGCATTTTCAGGGACAGGATGGTATTTCCCCAGGACTGGAACATCTGTCTGCAGTTGTCTTCCAAGTAAACCAAAGCTTAAATCAAAACATGAACTTTGCAGTCAAAGATTGTGGTGGGGTGGGACGGAAAAACTGAAAAGGAAGGGTTTTATGAAATGCCTTGAGATGTCAATTCACAACTATTTCAGCCTGGATTAAATTCCTTGTTGAGGACTAACCTCTGGAAGCATCTCCTTTCTGCAACATCTGCTGTGGAGGAGAGGCTTGGGCACTGGAGCTGGAAGGACCCTCTCGCCAGGCACAGAGACAAACAGATGGAGCCTGGGGAAGATGCAGGATTGCAAATCACTGGGATTTGGACCTCACTTGTAGATCCTTAATTTCCCCCCAGAGAAAATTGTCAGATTGGAGCAGAGGCATGAAATATTTCTGCCTTTGTGTGTATGTGCCTTACTGAGTCAGAGCCTGGCCTGGAGCACTTCCTCTGCTCCTCCGGCCTCTCCTCAGCTGCAGAGAGCCCCAGCAATGTCACCTGGTGTGAGTTCACTTCAACCAGTAAATAAGCCTTGCCTTTCACTGTTAGAATCACCAGGAAAAATAAAAAAATTAAAAAAAATAAAAAAAAGGAGCAGGCTGAATGAAACCAGAAACTGGTTTTGTTTGCCAAGACGCTCATGTTTTCTCAACAGCAGGGATGTGTCCTGCAAATTTAAATCTGGAAATGTTCCTGTCCTTGCAGAGCTGGGCACGTTGTGTGCTTTAATTGGCCCTGTGTGTGTGAAAACATTCCCAATCCAGTTTCTTAACAGGATTTGAATAATAGAAGTAGTCTCTTATACAAAACTTTTGTTTGCAGCATACTGGGAGCTGGTCTCCATGTTTTAATTGATGTGAAATGTTGGGAGGCACCTGGATCACTGGGAATCACTGGGAACTGGAGCTTGATGGGTGTATGAGGGCAAGGAGTTAAATTTTGATGGCTTGGGTTGTGATCTGTAGGTAAGAAAAGAGGTCCAAGGGTTGTTCTGAAGATGTGTTATTTTCTGGGGCTCACCCTTCAGTCTGGGTCAGAACAGTTGGGGCATTTCAAACCTCCATAATTCTTTAAATTCAAGGGAATTCAGGTAAAAATATGTACATTTTAACTTGCCATTATCTTTGAAATATCTTGTAACCCTCACTAATAAATCCTGTTTCTCTCCCTCTTCCCCCAAAATATTCTCCAAACTTAGTTGATTCCCCTTTTGATGTGGAAGCACAGAGTCATCTCTATTGAAAAAAACAAAGAGTAAAGCAGGAGTTTGGATATATTGAGCAGGAATACAAGTGGTTCCTGTGCTGGGAGAGGAAGGAAATTGGGTGGTTCGAAGTGTAGAATTACTGGTAAGTTAAGAATATGTATTTTAGTAGGCAAAGCATTTTCAGTACTTATGAAGAAGCTTGGGATCGGGAGAAATATGATTTCCTGTAATCAAGGTGCTGGGAGTTGTTTGCCAGCCACTAATGCCTTTAGGGAAATCTCGTAGCAAAGCGTGTAAATGAAAGGGATATTAGCAGAGATTGGCTGCATTTTCTTTAGGGCAAAACTGTAAAAAGTTATGGTGTTTCATATGCCCTACTTCAGGTGCTTTAGTTATCTCCTGGCTGCTCTATTCCAGAAGTTGTTAGAAAATGTTTTGACAAATATTGGTGAAGCTAACCTGGTATAAATTTTATCTGTTATGGTACAGAGAAATTTGTGTGGTGAAAAAACTTATAAATGTTAAATAAGAGGAATTTTGGGTCAATAAGACCACTGATAAATCTGTTAAATTAAGTGTGCCTGGAGTCCTATATTTAGTGAAGCTATTGCCAAATTCCAGCAAGGCTCAAACATTTCCAATAATTATTACAGCAAAATTTACAGCATATATTTTTTTTTCCTATTGACATATTAAGCATATTTGAAAGAGAACACATCCTTCAGGGGACTCGGTGATTGTAGCCTGGCTAGAGATGTGCCCAGCCTCATAATCATTGCCAATTGTTTGAGAAATTACAGAACCATTGAGGGATTTAGATGGGAAAGGACCTCATAGCCCACCCAGTGCCACCCCTGCCGTGGCAGGGACACCTCCCACTGTCCCAGGTGCTCCCAGCCCCAATGTCCAGCCTGGCCTTGGGCACTGCCAGGGATCCAGGGGCAGCCCCAGCTGCTCTGGGCACCCTCACAGAGAACAATTCCTAATTCCCAATATCCCATCCATCCCTGCCCTCCTTCTGCTTAAGGCCGTTCGCCCTTATCCTATCTCTACACGCTCTTGTGAAAATATTCCTAATAATTCATTTTATTTTGGATGAAGTTTCCTCTCTCCATCCCTCCTTGTGCCACAGGCAGGTGAGGTGCCAGCAGTGCATTCACAGAACTCACAGCATCCATTCCTTGGTAGGGACAGACCCGTGTGTTTGCTGGGAGAGGCTGGAAATCAAATCAAGTTAATTCCTTTTGGTCCCTCTCAGCAGGCCGTGTGTGCATGTGTGGGGTTGTGTGGAGTCACATATTGCATTCCTAGAATTGAATCCACTTGGAGTTGGTCCTAATGTGCCTCTTGCACGGGAGGAAATGGATATTACGCTTGCTGGGTTGAAACGTGCGCTCAAATGCATTGGGAGTTTGATACTATTTTTCAAACTGCCAAATAGATAATGTCAGAACATTTCTGAAATGGGATCCTAACATCAAGATATACTGCACCAATCAGCTCACATCAGGCAAAGTACAGCGTAAAGCCAGGGATGGAGGAAACTACTACAGAATTTCCATTTTCATTCCCTATGTCAACAGCTTTGTAACTTACCTAGTAGATTGTTTTATGTTTTCCAGACATATTCTCAGTAGACCACAAACACTACATTCAGCTCAGCCTTCAGAACCCAAAGAATTAGATATGCTGTAGTTTATGAAATGGATGTTTATGAAAGTATCCTTTGTTTGAATTGCTGGAAAACCCAACATGAATTCAAACTTTGACAGCGTAAGCAGAAAATAAGAGGGCCATAGTGATCTCCCAAATGTAGCCTTAACTATTGAGGTTCTCATATTGAAAATGCAATTTTCTGTCTCGATGTTTATGAATGTCTTCAAATTCCCTTTCATAATAGCCCCTTTTTGACAGGCCTTTTTCAACTCTGAAATATGAGAAGAAAGGTTGCAGCAGAGTGTAGAATATACCATTACAGGAGGTGCACCTCTGTCCCTCAAGCCACCCGCGCTCCTTCGCAAGGCAGGGATGATAAATGCCCGTGGAGGAGCTTGCAGAGCCCAAGATCCGTGGCAGAGAAGCAGGATTCTTTCAGTGAGTGCCAGGCAGTTCAGATGCTGAAATGCACGGTGACACTTTGGGGAGCCTGTCTCTATAAAATGTATGGATTCTGGGTGATTTTATGAGCTGGGTTTGACTCCAGCCCCGCAGGATCTGAGTGCTGGCAAAGCTCATCACACGCTCGCTGGAGAGCAGTCAGAGCTGTTAACATGGAATTGCTCCCCACAGGTAGGAATGTGTGGGGTTTTGGGAGAGGGCCTGCACTGAAGGAATACAGTTCCCTCTGGATCACCTGTGTGCAGTTTTCACATTGTCCTGCTGCTTTTGTGAGAGTCTGGTGGCAGCTGAGGGAAGAGTTCCTCAGGAGATTTCGTCCTCAGCTGGATGCTCTGCAGCCTGACCAGCTCAAGGGAGAAGGTTCTCTCCTTTGCTCTGGTGGGACCCCACATGGAGGCTTGTGTCCACCTTTAGGGTCCCCAACACAAAAAATGAGCTGTTGGGATAAATCCAGAGCAGCCATGGAGCTGCTCCAAGGGCTGGAGCCCCTCTGGAGCCAGGCTGGGACACCTGGGGTGCTCACCTGGAGAGGAGCAGCTCCAGGGAGAGCTCAGAGCCCTGCCAGGGCCTGAAGGAACTCCAGGAGAGCTGCAGAGGGACTGGGGACAAGGGATGGAGGGACAGGACAAGGGGGAATGACCTCAAGATGAAGAAGTCTAGGTTTGAATTGGACATTATGAAGAAATCCTGTCTTCACTTCTTATCTTAATAACATTTTAACATTAATACAATGTGAACTGTGAGTAGTTCCTAAAATGAAGCAACCTAAAATTAAAATAAATGGAAGTTAAAATGTTTATCTTCTTTTTTTCCTTTCTTTCTTTTTTTTTCCTCTCTATTTAGTGTTTCCGTGACATGAATTGTCCCATGATAGTGGTGGGACATACCCAGGGTTGTTCCTGTCCCTCACACCAATCTTGCCTTGGGTCTGGGTTCAGCTCCCCATTCAAACAGCAGCCCGAGTATATAACAGAAAAATGGATAAGTAGATAAAATGTTGTATAAATGTGAAAATGGGTGAAATTCCCTTTGGCCTGCTCCCAGAGGGTGCTGATGTCCAGGCTGGGAGCAGAGGAATGCTCTGGTTAACTGGAGCCACATGCTGGGATGTCCCCTGGCTGGGCTCTGCTGGTCCTGGCTGTGATCCCAGAGCTCTGGGAGCTGACATCCCTCCAAAAGGCTCCTGAGGCCACAGTCCAGCAAGTCCAGGTGGCAGGTGCACAGCTGGCCTGGGATGCTCCCCCGTGTCCATCGGTGGAGGCAAATCTATTCCATGCTCAGCTTTCAAAGGCCGTTTAATAATAAACATTAAAATGCCAACTGACCTGCAATGGGAGAAAAAAAAATTTGTTTGTGACATTAAGCACCTTCACATGAAATAATTCAAGTGAACCTGGTCCCAGGGTGGGGAAGGTGGAGATGCACACCTTGGAAAGGTCAGGCAGCTGCTGAAACCTCTGTGTGCTCCCAGTTCTGACAAAAACAAGGTGGAGGCAAAGAGCTCCAGAGCCAGCCCGAGGAGGAAGAGGGGAGCTGTGCCAGTCAAAAGAGAGGAAACATTTCTGTTTCTGAAAGTGCTGAAAGGCACCAGCAGTCAGGAGGAGCAGGTGAACGAGTGCTTTGCTCCTGAATTTACACATCTTGTTTAAAATTTCCCAAATTTCTCCAGTCTCAGGATGCTTCCTGCAAATTTCTGTCATCTCCTGCCTGGTTTAGCTTTTCCTGGCCTTTATGGAAGCACAGGAGGAAAGCCAGCAGAGTTGAACCCTGTTTAATGGTTGAACAGTTTTTATCCTGCTCTGGAACACGGAGCAGAGATCGTTTTCATTCGTTTATTGTTTCAGCACTGGGCAAATACAAATGTTTCTCTTGCGACCGAGGATATTTTTAATACTGCTTTTTAGATGTTGTTTTATTTTGCTTGAAACTCCAAATGCATTCTTCCCAGAATTTCTGAGCTTGTTCTTTTAATTTTTTTTTTCTAAGGGTATCCTGTCAGGTTTTAAATACAGGCTTTTCATGTTGCCAGTGAATTGCTTTGATCTGCAGATGAGAAGTGATGAGATGCAGTTTCCTCAGTGCTGAACTTTGCCAAGAGTTCCGAGTGTGCCTGTGACGGATCCGAAAATCGGCAAAAGAAAATTCCTGACTGGACTTTCCAAAGCAAAACCTTTCCCCATTGTCTGAAAACAAAATGCCCAGAACAATTCTTCTGTGGTTTGGTGGGATGAAAGTGAATGAAGGAAAAAAAGAACACAGTTTGATGAATGTTTTGTTTGTTTTATTTATGGAGTAATAGCTGGGAAATAAACTTATATTCCTCTCTCTCCATGCCACATCTATCAGGGGAGCTGGCAAGGATCTGGCAGCACAGAGGGACCACTGGGGGGAAAAACTGGCCCTGAAGTGGTCTTTAAAAATGAATCCTGAGAAGGACAATATCCAGTGATGCTGCAGGACTGGAAAATAGTCCTGGCTGGGTTGGAGGAGGTCTCCAGGCCATCCCCATTCACCAGCTCCAGGCTGCTCAGGGCTTTCCCTCAGTGGGTGTGAAAATCCCCAGGGATGAGGAAGGCTGAGCCCTCCCAGGGAAGACATTTTTCCTGAAAATCCAGAGCTTTTGGTGCCTAAGTTCAGGAAACACACACATCCCTCGGGGGGAAATGGGTCATTTTGGGCAATTCATGCCAAATTACCCAGCGGGTGGTTGGAAGAGGCAGCCCAAGATTATTCTCACAAACACCACAGTTCCTTCAGATTCGGATGAGTGACTCTTTTTAGCTTAACTGCTACTTGAATTCTGCAGCATATTCCAGGGAATAAGTAAATAAAACACCATTCATGCCATGGGATCAGCATACTAATTTATGACCAGATCTGAAGCCTTTTCCCAAGGCAAAATACAATTAAAGCCAGGCAGAACTTGACCTGAGTGAGCACTTCAGCATTTGATCTGTGAATTTGACTTTTCTGCATTTTTATTATTTTTATACAGTAGTAAAAGTCTTTCTCCTGCTGGATATTTTACATTGTGCTGGATATTGAATTCCTTGCAGCAAAGGCCTCACCTCTTGAAACCTAATCTTATACAGCATGCTGTCTAAAGAACTTAATTCTTATTGGAATAACAAGTTTAAAAATATATATTTTTAAAGCATATCCATGACATTTTGTTAACCTGGTTCTAACAGTGGTCCAGCAGGAACAGCAGAGGATGAAAAGCGAGGGACAGGCTGAGATCTAATCTGACCCAACTCATTGATTCCCTCCCTGACCTTGGGTAAGCCTTTTGACCTGCCTGGGCCTCAGTCAACTCAGCTGGAAAATTGGGTAAAGAGTGGAGCCTGTTAGAAAACCATCTTCAATTTGAACAAAGATTTCCCGGAGACCCAAAAAAAGGGAGTGGAGTCATTCCATACAGACATAATTGATTGTGCACTGCTCAAGAATAACATCCTGAGCTGTGGGATACCACGGATGACATCTCATTCGTCCTGCCGTGGCTGGGTGGTCTCTGGGTCCACTTTTCCTGCCTCCAGAGCTGTATTTTCCCTTTCCCAGAGTCACCCTGGCTGTGCCTGCCCACGGTGGGAATGTGGCTAAAATATTGCACGAGCCTAAAAAGGTGGTGGGGAGGAATTATTATTGCTGCTTTGACTGGAGTTACTGAGGTAAATTATTGTCCCCTGGATTTAGGGTGACCTGACTGGCATCTCCTGCCACTGTGCCACTAACACGTGGAAATGAAATCAGGGATTTACTCAGAACCCATAGAATCATGGAATGGTTTGGGTTGGAAGGGACCTTAAAGAACATCTGTTCCCACACCCAGGAACAGATAGTTCCACTGTCCCAGGTGCTCCCAGCCCCAATGTCCAGCCTGGCCTTGGGCACTGCCAGGGATCCAGGGGCAGCCCCAGCTGCTCTGGGCACCTGTGCCAGGGCTGCCCACCCTCTGTGGTTCTCCTGAGGCTTTCCAGAGTGTCCTGGCTCTCCCACGCCAGGTTTCCTGCCGTTACCAAGAGGAACATCCAGCTGCAATCCTATAATGAAGCTTGAGCAGGATCCATTTCCAACCAGTATCAATCAGCTTTGCCCACATTCCCCCATCCCAAGTGGAGCTGCTCATCCCAGCTTGTGCTGGAACCCCCCCGGCAGGGCTGGGAGCTGGGGGAGGTGAGCCAAGGGCACTCCATGGCATGTGGGGAGCCAAGGGCACTCCATGGCACATGGGACACTCCATGGCATGTGGGGAGCCAAGGGCATTCCATGGCACATGGGGGGCACTCCATGGCACATATGGGACACTCCATGGCACGTGGGGCACTCCATGGCACATGTGGGGCACTCCATGGCATGTGGGACACTCCATGGCATGTGGGGGGCACTCCATGGCACATGGGACACTCCATTGCATGTGGGACACTCCATGGCATGTGGGACACTCCATGGCACATGGGGCACTCCATGGCACGTGGGACACTCCATGGCACGTGGGGCACTCCATGGCATGTGGGGGGCACTCCATGGCACATGGGACACTCCATTGCATGTGGGACACTCCATGGCATGTGGGACACTCCATGGCATGTGGGGGGCACTCCATGACACATGGGGCACTCCATGGCACGTGGGACGCTCCATGGGCGTGGGGCGCTCCAGGGCACGTGGGGGGCACTCCATGGCATGTGGGACACTCCATGGCATGTGGGGGGCACTCCATGACACATGGGGCACTCCATGGCACGTGGGACGCTCCATGGCACATGGGGCACTCCATGGCACGTGGGGGGGACTCCATGACACGTGGGGCACTCCATGGGATGTGGGGCACTCCATGGCACGTGGGGCACTCCATGGCACATGGGGCACTCCATGGCACATGGGGGGCACTCCATGGCACATGGGGCACTCCATGGCACGTGGGGGGGACTCCATGGCACATGGGACACTCCATGGCATGTGGGGAGCCAAGGGCATTCCATGGCACATGGGGGGCACTCCATGGCACATGGGGCACTCCATGGCACGTGGGGGGGACTCCATGGCACATGGGACACTCCATGGCATGTGGGGAGCCAAGGGCATTCCATGGCACATGGGGGGCACTCCATGGCACATGGGGCACTCCATGGCACGTGGGGGGGACTCCATGGCACATGGGACACTCCATGGCATGTGGGGAGCCAAGGGCATTCCATGGCACATGGGGGGCACTCCATGGCACATGGGGCACTCCATGGCACGTGGGGGGGACTCCATGGCACATGGGACACTCCATGGCATGTGGGGAGCCAAGGGCATTCCATGGCACATGGGGGGCACTCCATGGCACATGGGGCACTCCATGGCACGTGGGGGGGACTCCATGGCACATGGGACACTCCATGGCATGTGGGGAGCCAAGGGCATTCCATGGCACATGGGGGGCACTCCATGGCACATGGGGCACTCCATGGCACGTGGGACACTCCATGCCAGTGTCTCCCGGCCGCGCGCACGTGGCTCCCCATGCTCCCGTCTCTCCCGGCTCTGGCACTGTTTGTCCTGGGCCAAGGCCAGCTCCTCTGCCTGTGCCAGCATGTTTCAGCCATCCCGCGCTCACTAATCTCTTCTCCATGACCCACGCTGGAAAAATGACCGTTTCCTTTCCCCAGTTCCCACATCTGCCATTTGTTTTGCTCCCTTTGCCTTTGCTGAGATTTGGGAAGGAGTTCAGGAATGCGGAGCGCTGCTCAAACCCAGGCTGACCTCAGAGCCTGAGTGGCATTTCCCTGGCAAGGCCTGGAGGTGAACAGTGAAGGGGAAACGGGCATGTTTCTTCACTTCCACGTGTGTATTCCTAGATGTTTTTAAAGAAAAATAATGATTTTGCTCTAAAATGTTGCCGAGAGTAGGAGGGAGCTGGTATTTCCAATGGAAACCAGTAAATCCTGCCCTGCCTGTTAATTGGCTGTCATTATCCTTCCATGAAATAGTTTAAACTTTAACATTAATATTAGGTGCAAACACCTCAAAAAAAAGTCACTCCTACTAGTCCAAATGAAATTACTATGTGAGAATGACATTTATGTTGGAATAAAATCATCACTGTGCCTCATATAACATAATATATCTATATATTTTGCATCACAAAAAAAAAATTAAAAAGTACCAGGCTCTGCTCTCTTTAAAAGTGCAGGCACGGAGAAATAAGAATTTTTCATGAAAATGTTCAGTACTTTTAATGGACTATTTTGAAAACATGTATTTCATTTTGAAGGCATATTTAGCAAGGAAATTTGAAAAGCAGTGAGCACAAACACAGCATAGAAGCAAAATGCAGTGAGAATTTTCAGAAAAAGCACAAAATATTACAGTTTGAGTGGGGCTGGAGGATGTGCAATGACCAAGAATTCATCCATTTTTTCCCCCTTCTTTTATTTTCCAAAGAGAAAAGGACTTGATCAACCTCCCTAAATGCATTTCCCTGTGATCCCTTTTAATTGGAAATGAGTGATTGCAAAATTTTTAAGCCCATATAGATATATCTGCACCTCTGAAATAAAGAACAGTGAAAACAATCACACCTTGGGAAAGACAAACTTAAGGAAGATCAAAGGGAGATTTAACCAACAGAATTACTGTCCACAAAGATGCTTTCCTGCCTTTTTTTTTGTAGCAATTCCGTGGAAATTTGGTGTTAAAATAGAAACTGGAGTTAAAACTGGGATCTACGTCTGCTGCTCTGTATTCCTCTGGGCTTACAAGGCTAAGCAGAAGTAGAGGAATTACCCACAAATATTTGGTGGGTTTTATATCAAGAGCCTAAAATAGCTGGGTACTTATGGAATTAAAGGGAAGGGAATTTGAAAAGAGCCGCTTTAAGTCGCTGCGATGCAGCTTTTTAGATTAATGGCCAGGACTGAGGAGCTGCATTTTTGTGCCTTTGGAGCCACGGGATCCTGCTGGGAATGGGGAGGTGAGGTAGGAGAAATGTCAAGGTTTGTGTGCTCTGCCCTGGCCGGTGACAAGTGACACCTCCTGCCCTGTCCTCTCCTCTAAGCGCCACATGTGCCATCAGGAGCCCGCAGACAATTCTGAAAGCTTTCAGTTATTCATATTTAATCTGCTGGTATCACTCCCGTGTTCCTTTTTGTGCTCTTGCTTCTGGCCAGATTTCCTCCCACCACCGAGCACCTTTGTTTAAGATTATTTCCCCCCAGATAGATCAGGCTGCATTTTTTCAAGTTCAGGGTCATTTGTCAGCACTCAGAGAGTGACTCTGCTTTGATGGCTGGGGCCATCCACCCTGGCTGTTGCAGGAGCAGAGTCAGAGAGGAGAAGTGCCATGAGCTCATCCGGCTGTGGTGGCGGAGCCGTGGGGGGATCTCTGGGCAGCTCTTTGGCTCTGAGCCCCCTGTTTGCTCCACAGGCAGATAAGGGTCTCTTTCATGTGCAGGAGCCATCAGGAAAGGAAAATCCAACGCTGTGGTGGAATGACTCCACCATTGTGACTGGGAGACCCTGCACAGCATCAGCTGATAGTGCCTGTCTGTGCTTCAAAGAGCTGTGACAGTGACAACAGAGCTCAGGGCTCGTGGCCTTGTCTGGAGGCCTCTGTCCATCCTCAGCTGAGCGCCACATGGGCTCAGAGTGTTTGAAATACAGGAATTTTTGGTATAATGCTAAAATATGGAGCGGTTTTGTGCAGAGTGAAAGGCAGAAATATAGCTAGAAAGTGATCGAAAGTCCAGATTTTTGGTAGAAAATAAATACAAATGGTTAAACTAGGGGGATAAATCTCTTCTCACTGAAGTCAGTGCAAAAGTCCCTTTGAGTTTTATAGAACCCTAGAATGGTTAGAGTTGGAAAGGACCTTAAAGCTGATCTAGTTCTACCCCTTGCCATGGGCAGGGACACCTCCCACTGTCCCAGGTGCTCCCAGCCCCAGTGTCCAGCCTGGCCTTGGGCACTGCCAGGGATCCAGGGGCAGCCCCAGCTGCTCTGGGCACCTGTGCCAGGGCTGCCCACCCTGCCAGGGAACAATTCCTAATTCCCAATATCCCATCCAGCCCTGCCCTCTGGCACTGGGAGCCATTCCCTGGGTCCTGTCCCTCCATCCCTTGTCCCCAGTCCCTCTCCAGCTCTCTGGGATCTTCTTTATGCTCTGGAAATGACTCTGAGCTCCCTGGAGCCTTCTCCTCTCCAGGTGAGCATCCCCAGGTGTCCCAGCCTGGCTCCACAGGAGACCTGAAGAGAAAATCTGGGTTATTTTTATTTGTGATTGATGTAGTTTGTGGTGACAAAGTTTCTGGATGGAAGGAAGTTGTACATCCCAATTTTCTTCAACTTCTTGCTATCCTAACATTTAACTGTGAGTACCTGTTGGGCTGTAATGATTTTTTGCACCTGCTGGGACACTTGTCTGGGCTTGTCAAAGCACCATAACTGCAATAAGGTTCTGGTGATGCTCAATTACACTACAACCGGTGATTTTTGTAGATCCTTTTGTTGTTTGTTTTTGAGATGTGAGTGGGGTTTTGTTCCTTTAAAAATATGGCAGGAGATTCTTCACAGTGAGAGTGTTCCTTTATTAGCAGGAGCAAAGAGGATGGAGAGAGAGAGAGCAGGTAGCTCTCTTAGCATAACTACTACTACAAAAAAAAAGCAAAAATTGAGAAAAAATACATTCAAATTCTTTAGTCTCATCAGACTGACTGTCTTCCAGCTTATGAACTAATTGAAGGGAGAATGGAAGCATAAAAGCACTTCTTGTTCGAGTTAGAGAAGTAATTAATTGATCAGATGTTGTTTCTTCAGCAATTACGTGATATTCCCCTGTTAATCAGTTGAAATTTTTGGTGTCAGTATCAACATCCAGCATCTCTCAGTTTTCCACAGTGGATGAATGAGGTTCTTTTCCTTCTCCAGGGGACCTGTGGCTGGTTCTGACCGAGGCTTTCCAGGAGCATTTGTCGTGTCGCGGATGCCAAAGAACTCTGCAGGCTGGAGACTTTTCCATAATTAAACTCGGTGCAAAATCAAGGGAGATCTTCATCACACTCGTTGTATTCCTATAAAATCTGTTGCCATGGGAGCTGGCGTTGAATAGCAAGGTAGTGGAAATCCAGAGTGTTACATTACGTTTGCCCTGTAGCCACAGGAGGGTCCCTTAAAATAAAGTCGCCTTTTATCTTTGCTTTCTGAATAAACATAAAACTAGATTTTTAGTGCAAAATCCTGATTTCAAGGTTATTGATGCCAGACTAAATTAATACAGTCTGTGCCATAGCATACAAAATCCCCAGCAAAGCCAGGGATACTCCTGTCTTTTGAAAGCTTGACATTTGTTTTTCATAATGAACTTAAAGGTCACCAGCTACAGATGAATCAGGATATCTGCTCGAGTTTACATTTACATGCATTTTATTTTATTCCCATGTGCACTTTTTATGAGATCCATCACTGGAATAAAACTGTAGCGCTCTCTTATTATCCAGCTTTGATGGTCTAGAAGAGTTATCAACCTGCTGCCTTTAGGAGCCACTGCCATTCTGGCTGGGATGGGCAGAGGAATGAGTGGCTGCCCTCTTTCCTGAGCATCACCACTGGTTCCACCTTTAAATATGACATTAAAAAGTGTCTCTCTGTCCCCAGCCCATAACTCCTCGTGTCCTGACGCCCTGCTCAATCCCTGGAATGATGGCAACCCCGTCTGAGTTGGTGAAAAATGCTTTGTGTGTGTTGATGCTTCTTTAATTCCCGTTTTATTTCTGCAGGAGAAGCTGTAATTAATCAAAACCCAACTTCCAGGGATTCAAAATGCCTCATCCAGCCCTAGAATGGATGTGTCCCATCTCTTCTGCATATGAATTTTTGTTTTTGCTCAGCCTAGCAAGTGACCTGTATTGCTGCACGGATTTTTTTGAAACCAAATAACATTTTATACTTTTACCAAAATACCTGTGGAGCTGACAGAGCATGATGCATTCATTTTCCTTGATTTTGTAGTGAGGGAAAAGGCTAGCATGAATAATTCAAAAATAATGCTGAGACTGTTAAGATTTAGTACTGGAGAGGTCATCACAGTTGGGAGAATGAGCTAGGAGACTATTACTATTCCACGATCTTTGAATCTCAAGGTGACATCATTATTATTTCTCTATATCTATAATGTGGTGCTGCAACCAACTCATTGCAGTGTTTCTCATGTAGGGGAGAAAGATCAATTACATACAGACCTCAAAATGTGAACTATAAGCATAGTGTCCAATAAAACTGTCATTAACAGTCACCACAATTTTAACTGTGTGCTTCCAGGTCAAGCTGCTTTAAAAATGATAACTGACATTGAAAGGTTGAATAAAGAGCGCCCGTTCCGAAGGGAATGGGGCTGCACCCAAATAAGTTGTCATTAACAAATTGGCTAATTCCCTTCTTCAGCATTCAGCACTTCTCTCGTTGTTTCTGGTTGTACATCCACTGAGAACTCTGGGAAAAAAAGAAAATAAAATGCTGAGTTTTCCACGTGATCAGCATCAACAGTGGTGCTGGGGATGCAGAGGAAGCATCCCTGTGCGGTTTGATTTTATTTATTCCTGTCTTGGATGAGAAACTGAAAGATGTCACCCAAATGGAAGCTGTATCGTGGTGATTTAACTGTTACCTCACCTCTTGGTGTGCCTGTGGAAGCCTGAGTTATCCAAAATAAACACTCCCTGAGGAATCCTGGGAGCAATGCGTGCCAGGAAACAGCCACCAGGACTTCAGAGGCGCCTTCCATTGGGCCACTGCCTTGTGTGTTTAATTAAACATCCCTTTCCCTTGGAGAATATCCCCCAAGACTGCAACTCTCCCAATAAACATTTTTCCAACATGTTTTGTTTTCCTATTTTGTAATTTTCCGATGAGTCTGAGAGATAAATAAGGCGGCTTTCATAACGAAATTACAGAGGAAAAGGGTTGGTGAGCCACCTGTTCCGAACACGAGGACATTTGATGTAAGCAGAGCTCAAATGTCTGTAAGAAATATGCTGCAACTCTTTGAGGCTGTGATTCCTGCTCTGGTTTTGAAGGAGCAAGCTGCTATCCTCTTCTCTTAGTTCTTTCCAGTTTTCCTTGTGGGGTTTAGGCTTGCAGCACTGGGAGAGCTGAGCATGGAGGTGGCGCAGGATGAGGAGCACCCCAGGGCTGCACCTGCCTGGGCTCCAGCAGATCCTGCCCTTCCCAGTTCTGGCTTCCTGCCTATTTTTTCCTCTCTTGGTTCCTTCAGAGCCATGATCCACAGCCAGGAACACTCATAGTGCCTTGCCAAAGCCAGGGAGCTCCAGCAGCTGCTCCAGGGGGACTTCCCAGGATATTGGTGGCTCTTGGATATCCAACAGCTCCTCCATGTTTAGGGAGGAGCCTTTATTTTCCTAAATTCTGGTTTACATAATTTCTATGAATTAGATATTTTTACCATACAACCACAGACTGGGTTGGGTGGGAAGGGACCTTAAATCCCATCCTGTCCCACGCCCTGCCATGGACAGGGACACCTTCCACTATCCCAGGTTGCTCCAAGCCCCATCCAGCCTAGCCCTGAACATCTTATAAAAAGAATAAATTCATATGATGAAGAAACACAAGGAGCAAAGAGATGCAAATGTGTAAAAAAAGAAGAGCCTTTGCTATTTTGCTTGCCAGGCTCTCTGGTGTGCACAGCTGGATGGAGAGGGCACTGTGGCAGGACCATGGGCTCCAGCCCTGC
>NW_005054369.1:3490897-3511995 GCF_000277835.1 Geospiza fortis | reverse complement strand
AGAGAGAGAAAGAAAGAAAGAAAGAAAGAAAGAGAAAGAAAGAAAGAAAGAAAGAAAGAGAAAGAAAGAAAGAAAGAAAGAAAGAGAGAAAGAGAGAAAGAAAGAAAGAAAGAAAGAAAGAAAGAAAGAAAGAAAGAAAGAAAGAAAGAAAGAAAGAAAGAAAGAAAGAAAGAAAGGAAAGAAAGAAAAGATCAAATTTTCACTTCAGTTTATTTTAATTTTAGGTTACTGCAGGATTGTACTCCCCTCACAGTTCACATTGTATTTATGCTAAAATGTTATTAAGACAAGAAGTGAAGACAGGATTTCTTCATAATGTTCAATTTAAACCTACTCTTCTTCATCTTGAGGTCATTCCCTGTGTCCTGTCCCTCCATCCCTTGTCCCCAGTCCCTCTGCAGCTCTCCTGGAGCCCCTTCAGGCCCTGCCAGGGGCTCTGAGCTCTCCCTGGAGCTGCTCCTCTCCAGGTGAGCACCCCCAGGTGTCCCAGCCTGGCTCCAGGGCAGAGGACCTTCTATGAGAGGACACAAAGGAACCAATTTTAAGGCACAAACATTGAGATTTCTGGAGACCTCAGCTTGCTTTTGTCCTTATCACAGCCCCTCTTGTTTTGGGGCCACCACACCACAGCAGCAGCTGCATTTAATATTAGATTTATATTCAGGTGCTATCCCAAAATATGGGATTCTGCAGGTCAGGGGCCAGTTCAAATGGGTCTCCTGCTCCAGGATTTCCAAACTTAATATTGCCCTGATTTAAGGTGCCATAAGGAGCCTGGGAAAAGTTTTGCTGCCAGTTCTACCTTTTGGATCACCTGAGGATTTCCTTTGGAGCCCACGTGCTCCCTGCATAGTGCTGGATTTTGCTTGCAAAGGCCATCTGGCTAGAGGGGGATCTTGTTTGAGATTTAAAAAGCATACAAATAATTTAATAATAATGAAATCTTGCTGACAAAAATGGTGTTTTTGCAGAACCAAGCAGGGAGGAAATCCTCTTTCTGCCTGAGTTTGGACTTCATATTGTGTTTTGAAACAACAATGGAGTCCTTTCAGAAGAGGGTGCACTGGTCCCTAAACCAACCCCAAAACTACTGAAACAAGTGTTTTAAATGGACTCTTTGTTGATCACTGTCCAAACTAGAAACTCCATCAATTAATAATGAATTTGGAAAAAATGTTGAAAAGCTACAATAATGAGAAATTGCTATTCCCATGGAGGACGTTGTGTGCCCAGTATCCAGTGAAGGATGGGGTCCTGTTATCCCACCAGGAGAGAAGAGGAAAGTGGCAGAAAAGGAAAGACTAAAGACAGTCATTAAAACCTGTTTATCATTACAAAATAAAAGCAAAGTTCATTCTTAGCACGGGAATGCAAAGTGCAGCGTTCAAGGAAATGTAAACAGAACTGCAACTATTTTCATTTCATGGGAGGTTTTTGTTGCTCTCCTATTAAATTTAATGGGTTGCCTCATGAGAAGCAGCTCATTAATATGAATATGAGGAGCACGTTTCAACCTGCAAACTAAACAACACAAAGATGGGTGATGTTGATTTTCCCTGGCTTTTTAAAAACATGAACTCCAGCCGTGGAAGTAGCTGGAGCCTGGGGATAAAGCAGGGAAGTGGGACTCAGGGGCCGTGCTTCTCATCCCACTCTGTGTCAGATCCCTCTGATGTGAACCCGAGCAAATCAATTAACTGCTGTTTGCTTTGGTTCCTGAACCTGCTTAAATCAACCAACACCGCGCTGCTTATTGGGAGGCTAAATAATTACAATTAATTACACTGGTCTCCATGAACATCGCTGGAGTGGGGCCCCAGGGCTTGGCTTTGGGAGGCTTTGGTGTGCTGGAGTCTGGGCTGATCCAAAAGCTGATCCAAAAGCTGATCCAAAATCTGCACAATGTCCTCCATGGGAACAGCAATTCCTCATTATTGCAGCTTTTCAGCTCTTTTTCCAAATTCGTTATTAATTGATGGAGTTTCTAGTTTGGACAGTGGTTGCAGTGGTTGCATTTATTGGTGATGGCTCCAACCATGACCATGGAATTCAGGGTTTTCAATGTGTCTGCCCATGGACAAGGCTGAAAGGAACATTCCACATCCTTGGTTCCCTTTGGAATGATGGACAAGAATCTTTCCTATGAGGTTGTTGCTCGATGTTTTCAGGATGTTGCTGCATGAAAAAAAACAAGCAGCAAAATCAACAAAACGCCTTCAAAATGAAATCGAAAAACCAGACAGCAAACAGCCAGGAAGGGTCACATTTTTTGGCCCTCAAAATATGTTAATTTTCCCACATTTCTCAAATTAGGAATAATTTTCCAGAAGACTCTGGATCCCAAAGTCTCTCTTGTGATTGCACTATTTGGCCACAAGACTAAAGCTCACCCGTGACTTTCAGGTGGTGTTTAGGGACTGGTACCTCAAGAAACTTCAATGGTGTTTCTTTGTTTGTCACTTATTCATCAGCAAAATTCCTTATGATGATTTAAAATTCATAAGTAGATGTGGGGTTTGTCTTAAATCCTGATAGTGGAGTTTAAATATGGAGGGGCTTTGAGGCATGGGAGATTTCACCAAAAAATTCATTTTTTATTTTTTTCATATAAAAATATGAAATAAATGAATAAAATAAGGTGTTATAAAATAAATTTTATAACTGAAAAGCACCAAAAATTCAGGCTTTAGCGCTGCAGTGGGTAGGATCTGCTACATTGCTATAAAATATTGCTTAATTCAGAGTTCCTTCAGCATGAGCCCTCCAAGGCGGGTATTTACCCCTGAGTTGTCCCTCTCCATTCCTGTGGGGAGCTCATCTCCTTGATGCCTGCAAGGTCTGTCCAGGTGTTGGAAAACACATAAAGGCAGCCTGCTGAAAATGAAAAGAAACCACAAAAAATTTGTTTTATTTTTTTTTAAATTCCTATCTCATTGTAATTGCAAAAATTTGAAGGAAGATACAATTTATGTAAAGCTGACAACTGTCAGCTGTCATTGACACAACATTTTTTGATCATTCTTTCTGGAATTATTTAAAATTAGGGTTTTTATCCTGGCCTTACATTTTATGATCTGATTCTGCTTCTGTAGGTTTCCCAAAATGGGAATTACACTCAATACTGGGGATCCTAGAAAATCCATTCTGTCCATCACCAGCCCAGAATTTGAGTTTTTCCTCTTTTAGTTTTGAGATTTTTGAGTTTTTCCTCTTAGAGTTTTTCCTCTTTCTTTTCTTCTGTGGAGGAGCTGCCACCCTGGTGGGAGCAGCAGAACTTTGGGATGAATTTATCCCCATGCCTGCTCCATCCTGGTGGGAGCAGCAGAACTCTGGGATAAATTCACATTATCCCTGCCTCCAGCCCAGCCCTGGGGAGCTCCAGACCCAAACCGTGACCCACAAGCCCCCATCAGCAGCATTTCCTGGAGAGATCCTGGTTTGTACTAGGAAGGAAGACTGGAAAACTCTTGCCTTGTATGGCAGCCTTGGGATGGATCCCAATAAAGAGAAAAATTTCATAATAAAAACAATAAATAATCAAGTTCATGGAAAGTCCATAAAACTTTCAATAATAATTAAACTTTTAGGATAAAGCACATAAAAGTTACTTTGAAAAACCCAGACCTGATCTTCAACTTGCACAAGGAAAAAGTGTGAAACATTCTACTTTTTTTTTATTTTGTTACATTTTTGCTCCATTGCGCATACTCAGGAGACCCCTTTATTTCGAATTTAAAATAGTCCATGAAAATCTGTATTGACGTAATAGCTTATTAGGCTACAAGCAAAATATTCCCAGAACTAATTTTTAATTAATATAGTTCACTGAAAACTTATAAAAGATTCATACATAATATGATAAAAGAAATAAACATCCTCAATACCATGTTAAGTTTCTTTTCTATGTCAAACATTGGGTTTTTTCCTCTGCTACCAGCACAATAAAACCCGCTCTTGCAAAATTGACTTGTCTTTGGCAGCTCTGTCAGATGTGATATTTCCTGATCCATAAAATGGTGCTTATTAATCAGAGTCAGATTCTGAACCCAACTCTCACTTTGAGCACTGCCTTTCATCAACAGCTTTGTATTTTTAATCCAGACTTTCCCTGGCGCCACTGTCCCCCCAAAGTGCTGCTCCAGAGGCCAATGGAAACGCCCTCCCTGACCTCCAGGAGTTTTGTGTCACTCATAAAAACAGCCTGGGACACCTGGGGGTGCTCACCTGGAGAGGAGCAGCTCCAGGGAGAGCTCAGAGCCCCTGCAGGGCCTGAAGGGGCTCCAGGAGATGCAGAGGGACTGGGGACAAGGATGGAGGGACAGGACACAGGGAATGGCTTTAATCTGACAAAGGTTAGATTTAGATGGGATTTTGGGAAGGAATTCCTGGCTGGCAGGGTGGGCAGCCCTGGCACAGATGCCCAGAGCAGCTGGGGCTGCCCCTGGATCCCTGGCAGTGCCCAAGGCCAGGCTGGACACTGGGGCTGGGAGCACCTGGGACAGTGGGAGGTGTCCCTGCCATGGCAGGAATGATCTTTAAGGTCCCTTCCAACCCAAACCATTGCATTGTTTTATGATGTTCAAGTGACAGGATTTCCCCAGAGCTGATCTCATCTCTCTGCAGTCCCAGCAAGTTGAGACACAGAGTCCAGGCCCCCTCAGGGAGTTCCTTCTGCAGGCAGGGGGAAGTTTCCATCTCCAGGGATGGTTTTTGGCCCTGGCAAAGGAAGGTCCATGCCAGGATTGCTGAGCAGGAAAATGCCTTAACCCAGGTGCCTCCTGCAGGGTTGGCTCCACGTGCAGGGGCTGAACCCCCAGAATTTTCAGCGTCAGAAGGCACAGAGAGAGCTCCCCTGAGAATTGTGAAGGTCTGCTCTGAGCCTTGCCAGCAAGGATGAGCTTCTGGGACCTGTTTGGCACTATACACTTGATTTTTGCCCTAAAAAAGCAGCTGTTCAATGGTATCTGATATTGAACATTGGATTCTGAGGAACCCTTTCCTCCTCGCATTCTTCTGTCCCCCAAAGTCCTCCTCAGACACAAATCCCTGTTGTTTCAGGGACTCAAAATGTCCCTGCCAAGGAGTTATTTCCCTATTATTTCAGCTTGTGCACCATTCCCATTTGAGGGGAGGGGAACCTTCCCATCAGCGGTTTCCACTGTGGAATTGGATACAAAAGTTAATCTGGGGCAGCTCCATAAAACCTGGGGGCTCTTGGTGGTGGGGAGGGAGGGATGGAGGGACTGAGCACAGCTGGGGCGTGCAGTCACAGCGGGGAGGCTTTGCTCCTTCATCCTTCCTTGTTTTGGCAAGGACAGGGCAGGAGTTTCTCTGGAAGGATGACAACCTGGATCCACATTTCCTGCCCTGTTATTCCCAGTAGCTGCAGTTCCCCCCGCAAGGCTCCAAACAAAAGCTGCGTCACGCTTCTCTTGAAGCGATGACAATTGAAGCTGTTGATTTTTATGGGGCTCTAATGAAACCTCTCTGCTTTTGTTTAAAGCAATGACACTCGCATTTCCACAGAAAGTGTTCTGCTTATCTTCAGCATCATGACGCTCCCAGGGGCAGAAGGGAATTTGGGATTTGAACTCCCTGTGCTGGTGTTGCTGACTGAGGGCAGAAGCTCCTGCTGGTGGACAGAAAGAAGAGAGAGAAAAAAGTGATTTCTGTTTTTATAATTTTTAGCAGAAACATTAAGAAGTAAAGACTGAATAACATCAGCCCCAAGGGTAGGCTGAGAGATCTCCTACTCCTATCTGCAGAACCATCTCCAGGTGCCAGAGAACCTTCCATTCGTGTCTCAAGAACTGCCCAAATCACTAAATTCTGTGTCAGAAAGGCTTCAAGTATTTCACTGGAGGTCTGATCCATTAAAATCTCCTTGGGAGGCACTTGCAAATGCTGTCCCGTGTCCCATTTGTCATCTCAGCAGCATGTCCACCGAAGGAGTGAGGTGAAAATCTTGGCCATCTCCTGGAAAACCTTTCCTAATTAATCCAATTGAGTACCTTAGTCTGAGTCAGGATAACACTATGTATTTAATAGGATTTAGCCCTGTGAATTCTTGATATCCATAGCTCCTATGTGGCTTTAATGTACTCAGCATTTTTCAGGATTAGGTGTTAAGGGCTTGATCCCAAAACGTTTAAAATCAATAGGTGTTTTCCTTTGACTTCAGGGGGCTTTGCTTCAGCCTCTAAATATCAGTCAATACTTTCTGATCTGAGCACAGAAAAATACTTTTCAATCGCAGTTCCTAAACTCTTATTCCTTACTTTGCACCACATAACTTCTTAACTCTGTGTGGATTTGAATAGGGAAATATTAACCAGAACAATAATGATATTATTAGCTGAAGTTTTAGCTTTTAAACTCAATAAAAAGGACCGCTGGGTATTCTTTAATGTTATAGAAGAAGAATGATTAATTTAAGGTTCAGGTGCAAGACAAGGTCAGGAAAGAATTGTTACTGTATACAGTGAGCATTTCAAGATGAATTTGTAGTTTGAAGTATCATTTTATGATGCATTTTCTGTTTTGTTATCAGGGGAAGTATGATGGGTGACATACGAGTGATCACAGTGTTTTGGTGCAATGTTCTGTGATGGGCTTTTCATAAAAATTAGCTGACAATGTCATGAGTATACAAGTAAATTTATAGCTTTCATACTGGACTGCCATTCCCAGAGCTATTTCCAATCACTTGGGCTTTTTATTAAGTTTATTGTTCTTTTATTGTTCAGTGGAGTGTAAGCAGTGAGATTACAAATAAATGTAAGTTGCAGCGGGTATGAAGTCAGGCTTGCAGAATTAGGGGCGATGTGAGCGGAGAGAGCAGAAATTAATTTGAATCCTGGGGAGAGGGGAGTCCTGCCATCCCCTGGCATGGTGTGGAGGCAGAGCCTGCCGTGCTCTCCTGCCACAGGTGCCCCCAAACAGCCCCAACACAAACTCTCACTTGTGCTTCCAACATCCTGACCACTTTTCCCCCTCTTTTGCTTGTTTTTGTTGCCACTCTCTTTCTTCTCTTACTCCAGCACTTTCTTGCAGCAAAACAGCCCCAACAAGTGAAGGGTGATGAAGTTTCTCATTTTAGCATCATTCTCAGAATATCTCTGGCATGGAACCTTCAGCATTTATTTCCCTCTCCTTTTTCTCCCCTCAAACAGTGAATACTTTATCATTTTGGTTAATATCCTGACCAGCAGAGCAGAAAATCAGACTCATAGCTTTTAATGACACATTTTCAACTGCAAGTTAGTAAAAAAAAAAATCATTTTTATGTGGTTCTCCAATACTTATACAGACTTGGAGAAACATAATTAAAATTTGTGTTCCTTCTTTGTTATTACTGCTGTGGACTCCACTTAAACTGGATGCTGTTTGTCTGGGCAATCAGACAATAGCTGGAATCCAAAAGCAAATCGATTTGCTGTGTGGCTTGTGCTATTACTTAAGTTATAAATAAAATGATTTTTCCCAGATGGCTCCCTGATGGCCCTGCACTCTTCCTGGTACCAGCCCCAGCTTTCCAGCCCTGCTGCATCTCCCTGGTGCATTCCCAGGCTGCTGCCACCTCCCTCCTCCCTCATGTTCCTCCTGTCCTCTCCCAAATGGCCAAAATCTGTGTCTGGAGTGGGGCTGGAGCTGGGCAGGACTGGGAGGAGATTTGCTGGAATCCCAAGGTGGGCACCGAATTCCTCCCTAGGCCAGAGAAGCTGCAAAAGCCTGGCTTAGCTCTGGAGGACCAGCATCAAACTCTACAGAAAGGGGGATATTGAGTTGAGCTGGGAAGGGATTCCAAGGTTTCAGGCTCCACCCTGAGGGCAGTGCCAGGTTTTGCCCTTTCTCTGTGCCAGGAGATGCCCAGCCCTCATCCCTTCCCTGTCCCTCTCTCTGATGAATAAACCCATTAGTGCCACTGGTGAAGAATGAAGTGACATTTCAGGTGGCCAAGTTGGCATCCTAATGTATTTTTCTAGAGAAAACGTTCTGAAACAGAAGCAGAAAGTCTGAACTTTTCTCAAGGTTGTGTATTTACTTCACGGAAGTATTTACTTCACGGAAGTATTTACTTCTCGAGGTTGTGCATTTACACACTTTACTTGTGTATTTACTTCAAGTTCTCCTTCCAAAAATATAGACAGGACATCACTGCAAACTGAAAATACAGATCTGAGAGTGTATAACACACACTGACCCAAGCTTTGCTTTCATTTTGCCTTTTCAAGATGACTGAAATTGTTAATCCTACATGTTATATTTTTGTAAATTTTTGGGTTTTTTTAAGAAAACAGGGAAGATGTTCCCAGTAATCGGGCAGTGTTTGGAACAGGAGGAAAACAAGTATATTGGAAAAATGGTGGGTCTAAAAATAAATATTTTTCCATGAACACACAAGAACTATATTGAGAATTACAGGGAAAAAAAATCAATAAAAAGTAGTATATAATAGCCATAGAGTTCAAACAAAGTGCATTCATTCCCTAGTCCCTAGGAGGACCCCTGATATATATATGTGCAAAACTTAATGAAAATCAGACTTTGTCGTGTCATCAAAAATAGCAAAGCAGTTGGCTGAGTTTTCCCTGCATTTTGGCTACTCCTTGCTCCATAAATATAGCACCTATTTAAGGACCAAGCCTTGTTCCCATTAAAGCTGCAAACCTCAGACAAACTTTGGCACAGGTTTGGGGGCCCTGGTGTTTGCTTGGGGTGTGGTGGGAGTGAGTGTCCCAGGGGGTGCAGGTTTGGGGGCATCATCTGGGTGGTCTGACACAGGGGCACCCCCTGGTGAGATCCTGGGGTGTCAAAATCACGGAATCCCAGAAGAGTTTGGGTTAAAATGGACCTCAAAGTCCACCCAGTGCCACCCCGGCCATGGCAGGGACACCTTCCCCTTTCCCAGGTGTTCCCAGCCCCAGTGCCCAACCTGGCCTTGGGCACTGCCAGGGATCCAGGGGCAGTCCCAGGAGCAATTCCTGCCCAATATCCCATCCAAACCTCTTCTGTGCCATCAGGAAACCATTCCCTGTGTCCAGTCTCTCCATTCCTTGTCCAAAGTCCCTCTCCAGCTCTGGGAGCCTCTCAAAGGCAGTGGTTCCATCTCCTCTGTAGCTTGGCTTTCAGCCTCAGCTGTGGCTCCCATTTCTGTGAATGTTCACCCAGCCCAGTGTATTTGGTAGCAATGTCTGTGGTTTGGTGTAGGGCATAGAGACCTTTGGACTTATTTTTGTTTTTAAATGCAGGAGGATGTTCTGCTGTACTTCCACTCGTGCCCAGGGATTCTCCTCCTGATCCCGGCTGTTCAAGGAAGATGTGGAGCATGGCCCTGCCCAAAGCTCCCTGCTGGGGCTGGAACAGAGAAATTCTGTGCCTCAGTCATCCAGGAAATATTTGATTAATTTTTTTTTCTGCATATTATGTGATCACAGTATTTTTTAAGGATCCAGACACTTTTTCTTCACGTGAAAGTTTCATCACCCCTGTTTCTCTCTCCCCACTGACACTGAATGTCCCTCAACCTGCAACTGAGCAATTTTAGGGAAGTCAAAGAAAATCTAATCCTGAGCTCATTCCTGTTCGATGAAATTTAAGCTGTGAGACCCCAAGCCAAGGCCAGTTGCAGACAATGGGAGCATTTCTGTTTGTTTCCATGGGTTTTGTCAACTTTTGTTCGTGCCAGAGGCCCATCACGAGTGTTGCAATTGGGAATTTGTCCATAGGAGCCTCTGCTCTGCTTCACTTAAAAAAAAGAATTCCAAACCAAGCAAACATTTTTATTTTGCTCATGGAAAGAGTACGGGAAAGGATGAGAATGGAGACAGCCAGTCTGGCTCTGAGCCAGCACAGCCTGGCCAAGAGGCAAATTTCCTACAATTTAGAGATCTGCTGCAAGAAAGAAAACCCATTGTTGTGCCAGGCTTTGCAAGTTTTAAGGAAAGGAAGAAAGGATAAAAGAGAAAAAAAAATTAAAAAGAAAAGGAAAAAAAGAGAGAAAGGAAAAAAGGGGGGAAAGGGAGAAAAAGGAGAAGAGGTATAAGGCATAAGGAAAAAGGGAAGGGAAGGGAAGGAAAGGAAAGGAAAGGAACGGAAAGGAAAGGAAAGGAACGGAAAGGAAAGGAAAGGAACGGAAAGGAAAGGAAAGGAACGGAAAGGAAAGGAAAGGAACGGAAAGGAAAGGAAAGGAACGGAAAGGAAAGGAAAGGAACGGAAAGGAAAGGAAAGGAACGGAAAGGAAAGGAAAGGAACGGAAAGGAAAGGAAAGGAACGGAAAGGAAAGGAAAGGAACGGAAAGGAAAGGAAAGGAACGGAAAGGAAAGGAAAGGAACGGAAAGGAAAGGAAAGGAACGGAAAGGAAAGGAAAGGAACGGAAAGGAAAGGAAAGGAACGGAAAGGAAAGGAAAGGAAAAAGGAAAAAATCAGTAAACAATAACTTCTTAAATTAGTTTAAAATTAATTCCCAGAACTTTATTTCCCAGAAGACAGGCTGTCTCCTCCCCCCCTCAGTCATTCCCATACAATGGCTGGCTCCAAGGCAGAAACCTTCAACAGCAGTTTTGCAACTCCTCAGATGAGTAATCTTTACTTCTGCCCCACTCTCCTGAGCAAGGGATGCTTGAGTAAGAACTGGTTGAAGGGTCTGGCCTGCTGACAGCAGAGCAGGGCTGGGTTGAGCAATGGCTTATCAACGTGGTGCCAGCAGCTCCATAAACTTTGCAGGAATTTCTTCCACAGAGATTTCAGGCATAGTCACAACAATCACCCTCAGCAGGGAACTACCCACAGAATCCTGGAATGGTTTGGGTTGGGAGGGACCCTAAATCCCATCCAGTGCCACCCCTGCCATGGCAGGGACACCTCCCACTGCCCCAGGTGCTCCCAGCCCCAGTGTCCAGCCTGGCCTTGGGCACTGCCAGGGATCCAGGGGCAGCCCCAGCTGCTCTGGGCACCCTGTGCCAGTCAGTGCCTTGCACTTTTATTTAAACACTTTGCTTCAAAATACGGCCAAAATAACTACATTTACACATTTTTATAAATTTATCAACTAGAGGCAAAATGTGAACATAATTGTGAGCTTGGTGAGGAAAAGGCACTAAAAGACCTCATATTGGAAATCTTGGATTATCAAGCTTCAAGATTTCATTTTAAACTTGCCAAGTTTGTAGCTGGATAAGCTGGTATTTTAAATAACATCTTCCTGACTGTGCTCCTCAGCTGATAATATTTAGAAATAAACAGTATCTGTAAGTATTTTCACCTTTCTGTAGTTTTTAAATAGGAATTAGTGAGGCTGAATCTCTGGGGACAGCTTTATTTTGTTAAACCTCTAACACATTTTGTTTCATGTTGAGTCTTTGGGAGCTCTAATATGTTTTGGGTGGGTAATGTTTCCATACATTACTACTCCATTCATAATCCATTACTTGGATAATTCCTCATTTGTGAGACCTGTAGAAATTATGGTATTCACAGGCATTTTTTGAATATTTATATAATGTCATAGCAGGGCTTAGGATATCAGTTGGCTGGAGACAAAGGCAGGATCCTCAGTCATTCTCATACTTAAGTACCAGTTTGATTCCTTGGCAAAAATGTAAATTACAGCGTTGGAAGGCAAAGAATTATTGAACAAGGGGATTACATTGCAAAGCAGTTATTTCAACAGCTGCTGCCCGTAAGAGGGGATCGGAATTTTTCAGGGATGTAATTTTCCTGGGCAGAACTCTGCTACAAAGTCAGAGTATCAGCACAATTAAAAGGACAAACATCCACAGCATTCCGTGGGCTGTGCTGAGCGTGAGTTGCTCCTCCTTGGGCTGGGAGCTGCTCCCACGTGGAGCAGGAGAGGCTGGGGGGTGTAAGGGCAGCTCAGGCTGAGCAGTAGCCTGGGCTCGTCCACAGCAGATCCAAAATCCCTGGGATTTCTCCTGGAGCTGTTATCCCTGTGTCTCCCAGCCTTCCCACTGCCATTTCTGGCCAGGGAAGTTAATCTTGCTCCTACTTAAAGGCTTTATTTTCTGGCACAGGGGCTCCTGCCTTCCATGGCCCGAGGACATCCAAGTGTCACCGGGTGTGCGCGATCCCAGGATTATCCTGAAGGAAAGGAACACGGCCCTAACTCTGCACTTGGCCATTTCCATCTGAGAATATAAATGGCGTTTTCAGAGCAGGGAAAACACAATTCATTTCCCTCCTGAGAGGGGAAGGCGTGGAGCAGGCCAGGTAAGTGAGTTGCCACCGATCACGCAGGGAACCAGGCTCAAAATCCAGAATAAATATGACTCCTGAATCCAATTTTCATTTCCTGGGGAGGAGGTATTTTTCCCTGTCTCCTTCCTTTGCAGCAGGAGCTCTGTTGTGACAGTTACTAATGGGGTGCAATCATCATGGATCTTCCACCAGCGTGCAGCACAACCAGGAGGTGTAACAACAAGGCTCCAGTAAATAATCCATTTTGGCAACCTGACATCCAGGAGAAGTTTATTTTATGTAAATAACAGTTGATTTAGGTCTGGATCATTGTAGAGACTCCTCCTGGTTCTGGGACCTTTTGCTTGGGAGTGGAATTTTGGGCGGGAGCAGAGAGAGGGAAGTGCCCACACAAACACCCAGCTGGAATGTAGCACAAACACCAATGTGGGATTTGAAAAGTCCAGTGTAGGAATAATTTTTCCTCCTATCAATTGTGCTCTACTCACAGGTGAAAAACATCTTCCCATAAAGCCAGGAAACAGTAAATAATCCCTAAATAATCCCTTGGAGCAATTGAAGACAGACATGGAATGGGCCATTGTCTCATCCCAAAAGGAAGAGTTCCATCCTACATCAAGGTATTCCTTGGGACTACAGGTGTTTGGGAATCCTGGGAGGATCTGGGATTTATCTGTCCTGGTTGGATCTATTACAAAGCAGCCCATACAAAGGCTTTTGCAAACACTGATGGGAATTAGTTTCATGCAGAGAAAATGTTGGAAGTTATTTAAATTGCAATGTAAGTATTTACTTTTCCTGGAATGAAATCACAGTGTCCTTGTCCCTCCAAGGCCTCAGTGCCTTCATTTGCCTGCAGTGCTAACCTGAGAATCATCAGAGGGTTTGACTCTTAACTTTAGTCATAACCTTACTAACCCTGCTTAAAAATGGCCACTTTACATAACTAAGTTGCTAAAGGATGTCCTGAATGCCTGTCCCGGTGCTCAGTCAAAATTAATGGTGCAAATCCATTGTTTTTAAGGAATATGCCCTGGGTTCTTTGGTTCTTCCTGAGACGTTTGAGCTGTTGCAGGGAATGTTTGTTTTTGTTGTTTTGTATTTTTTTTCTATGGGGTTTGAATTTAAGCAGAACTGTTTTTATGGGAAGTGTGATGTTGCTCGCATCGATTTGGCAACTGGGGAGACGGTGTTAGTGGGTGACCTTGAAAAATGTGATAAGTGGCAAGGGTGCTGAAAGGTTGAGGCACAAATGGGGTGGCTAAAAGCATATTTATTTCTAGCCTGTGCCAATGGAGAGGGGTGAAATCCATGGATCTCTTCTCCACAAGAAGAAGCTCCTCAGTAGCCACGGAGTGCTTTCCACCACGTTCATCTCAGCTCTGCAGAGAAAATATTCACAGCTGTAACAGGGTTATGTGAAACCTGACAACAGGGAACCTGCAAGCCCCAAAGAAGGAAGATGAAGGGGAAATGTTCAGGGTGAGGCCCGTAGCTGCTGCAGTTTGTGTGGAAAATGATCTAGAAAAGGGTTAAAACTAGAAAAAAACTCATAAACACTAATTCTGCTCTGCGTGTAGCAGCTGCAGGTGAGTATGGTATGTAACAGCAGAGTGAGGAAATTACCAAACATTTCCCAAACCTTGTCTGAGATGGAGCAAACACAACCCCCAGGGTGCAGATGGTTCCTGTAGCACTTAGGCATCCACAGAACTATTTCTGTTTGCCAGATTGAAGAAAAGATTTTGGCTGATAATGATTTATTATTCTCATCACAGTGATAATTTAGTGGTTTCCCCAGTAAATCAGCCCAAACTCTTCAAAGAGAACTGGGAGGACCAGTCCCTACCCCTGAAAAAATCCAGTTTGCTTGGGAAGAAGCTTGGCTAATTAGGGATTTGCAGGAAAACAGAAAACACGGATAAAGAAGGAGTTTATAAAGTATTATTGATGTCACAAGTTTGTGTTGCATGAAACACACCGGGGTGCCTCTGAGCAGACAGGGAATGAATTTATGGCTTCAGGCAGCAATGGTGGGATGTCATCTCCTGGTGGATCCCAGCCAGCTAAAGGAAACAGGAAATCAGGGCGCTCAGAGATGGATGCTGCAGGAAAAAAAAATAGGCTGGACAAGTCTTCTTGCTGCAGCATTTAAATAAAATTGTGCTTAGAGATGCTGATGGGACAGCTGGCAAAGGGAAAAAGTCCTCCATCTCGTGCTGGCTACAAAATGTGCTGAGGTTTTACCTGGGAAATGTTTAGGCAGACCCAGAAAAATTGGAACAGAAAGTGGCATTCTCTGAGATTCCCCCAGTTCTGAGGAAAGCTTGAAACATGGAACATTCTGAAGAACCAGGGACTTCTGCAACCAGGACTTTGTTGCTCTGAAAAATTAAAATAACAGGGAAAAGGAGAGCAGCTGTCACATGTAAGATTTCTCCAATGCTACCAGTGTCCTGGACACCACGTGACAATATTCCTTATTTTCCAGGAGAATGTCTACCGTGTTTCCTCATGACTCCTCCAGATATTGCTTGTCTTTACAGAGTATTTCCAAGGCAAACAAAAGTTGTGCTCTTCTTATTCTTTCTCCCGTGTCTGATTTTGTCTGAGCTCCTGCATTCCCATCCCTGGCAGTGCCCAAGGCCAGGTTGGACATTGGGGCTGGGAGCACCTGGGACAGGGGAAGGTGTCCCTGCCATGGGAATGGGTGGGATTCCAGCCCAAACCATCCTGGGATTCTGTGATTTCCTGACACCTGGAGTAGCCTGATGCAAATCTTTGGATAAACTTTGCAATAAAACCGGGGATGTATTTAATTAATCAACTGGTTGATAAAGCCTCCCCCCTCATCCCCAACCCATCCAGCTGATTGCTTTGCAATCATGAGATTTAAGGGAAAAAAACACCAAATCCATAAACCTAGATTCTTTTTATTTGCCTTCTGGGCCGTGAGGCTGCTTTGCCATTGGAATTTTTCTCCATGGTCATGGAAATTGGAGAGTAGTTGTTGTTGCTGCAGTGGCATTTGAGAGCCTCCAGGAATCAGCTGGTTCTGAGTTAAACTTCACAAAGAAACACGAGACTCTTTTGGCACAGTACTAGACACAAGTATTGTCACATTATTTCATGTTTCCCTCAATGGGAAATTCCCAAATACATCCTGTTTTTAAGTTGTATGCTAGAGGAATAATAGGCTTCTGGAGACAGATTAATTTATAAAGTGAAGAACTAAAATTCCTCCTTCAAAGATGTGACACTCATTTGAAGTCCTCACATTGTTGCAGGCACAATTGCTCCTCTCTGCTTTGTTTATCTCTAGGACTTGCATTAATTAGCACTTAGAAATGCTTTTGAAGAGCTTCATTCATCGAGCCCCTACTAAAGCCATCTTTTAAAGCTCCAACTGACCTCCTTCAAGCAGCCCACACTGAAGGTTTAACCTTCTTGGATACACTTTAAGATTTTTGTCACTGCCATCAGCTTCTTTTGAAGTAATTTAAAAAAAGGTAAAAAAGTAAAGCTTCAAAACTAAGCCACATAAATAGCATTTATTTAGCATATAATATATAATAGAACAAACAGAACATTTTTGCTTTGGTATTTTCTGTGTGGTATTTATTTAGTTGAAACCGAAATATCTGGAGCTATTAGAGGAATTGCTGCATTTTCCACCTGACAAGGAGGAGTCACTTTTTTGGTTGCTGTCATCTCCGTGTCCTTTGTCCCTTTACTCTTTGAAGTGCAATTCAGTTTATTTCTCCTAATCTGTAGGCTCAGATCGAGATGTGCCAATAGAATCACAGAATCCATGGGGTTGGAAAACCCCTCCAAGACCATCGAGTCCAACCATTCCCCAGCGCTGCCAAGGCCACCTTGTCCCCAAGAACCACATCCAGACATTTATTCACATCTTAGAGCACCAGGGCCTGGATATTCAGCAATAATTCCAGCCCTTGGGGAGTGGTGAGGGTGAGGGTGGCTGTCCCTGCCCAGGCCAGCTGGCAGAGGGTCCCTGCCACCCCCAGGTGACACTGCCTGGCACTGCCAGGATTGATCTGCTCTCCTTTTCCTTCTGAGTTTGCCTCGTCTTAAGGGACAAAGAGTTAAAGCTTCTTCCCTCAAAGTGAACATTCCAAGCTGGATGATAGGTGCTTTTAAACCAGAGGGAAGAGCCAGCGAGGAGAGAAATAAAGAAAAGTGCTGACTTTATTCTCAACCTGGGGAGTCCTAGGCAGTGAAGGGAAGCATCTCCCTGCCATGGCAATGTAGCAAATTTCAGGAGGAAAATGGTTATTTCTTCTCTCAGGCCCAGCCATCTGTCACAGTTATTGAGACACTCCTGCTCCACTAAGTCTTGCAGCTCTCAGTGAAGTTGGGAAAGCTGAGGTGTCTTAAAGCAAAACCCACTTTCTGCTGGCAGAAAGCAGGAGGGACCCTGAAATCTGAGGCTTTTGAAATGGAGATAACATTTTCTTGGCGTTTTGTGAATCAGCCAGGACGTGCAAAGCTGAGAACAGAATCAAAGAGAAGGGAAAAAGGAAAAGTGGAGGGTTGTGGGCTGTAACTGGTCCAGCTCCTCTGGGGAGGGCCCCCACTCCAGTGGGTGAAGTGGAGCTGCTGAGGGTTGGGAGTGAGGAGCCCAGCCCATCTCATGGATGCTCTGGAGAAGTGGTGATTTGCATTTTATGCTATGGAAAATTGTTGATCACTAAAAGGCAGACCAGCCTTTCCTGGGGTTGCCTTTATTTACGAGGGAGGGTGTGATATGTGACTGTCCTAGTCCAGAGCCGACTGGAAGCCGTTCTGATGTGGAGTCAACCCAGAAATTAATTTGCTTGTCTGAAAGCCAAACCTACCTTGTCTGCTCTCACGTGTTTTATTTACTGCTCCATCTTTTTGGAGCTCTTTGTCAATAGATTTACAAATACTGTCCGTTAGTGAGGAATTCTGAGGAAGGATTTTTTATACGGGATGTTTCCAGTGATCCTTCTACCTTCTACTTAATGTGCAATGTTTATTTATTGCCGTGTTGTATGATTGCAATAAACAATTGCAGCTGTCAGTTCCTTCTGATTAAATACCGTATTTGTTAAATAAATAAAATGATAGTAATGAACTGGGCCATTCTTTGCTTGTAATGTATGGCTTTCATATTTCTGACACTTGGGAAGATATATGAAATGCTGATGTGCAGGAGAAGGCCTGTAAATCAACGGGAGCTGGAAAAGATTCGGATCTGCTGCCTTGCAGAGGGTCATCTTTGCCATTAGATACTCTGAGGGCACTTTTGACTTCTCTCTGGGCCAAGAGGAGCGCGTCTGAGGAGGAGGCTGGGCCCAGAGGATGCTCATCAAGAGCTGGTGAAGGAAGGATTTTAAAGCATGCGAGCTCTCTCAGGATATGCAGGAAGATTTGTGTGCACAGTTAACGGGTCAGGGGCTGGGGCAGGACCACAGGTGGAGTCTCCATCCCTGTTCCTGACCCCCTGCACCCCCAGGGTGGCTCTGCTGCTGGGGCTGGTTATTGGTCCCAGCAGAGCCACAACTGAGGAGCAGGAATTCAGGAATTTTTCCTCTCTGGCTGTAGGTAACACCGAGGCACACCAGGCAGAACCCCTCACGTGCACTTTTTAATTAAACAATTGGTTTTATTTCCGTGCAAACCGAGCTGTGTTATTTGGTGGCTAAAGCTGTGGGTTTCTCTGCTGGTGGAGGTAAGGTGTTAAGTTTGGCTGCTGGAGGTGTTTCCAAGAGCTTCCTCGCAGCAGAGCCCAGCAATTCCCACCGATTCAGTAATTCATGTGCAAGGTGCTCTCACACCTCCTCTTCATTTTATTCTCTGTATTCCGCAGAGCAGCCTTATCTCCACCTATCAATTATGGCGGTATTAATTCATACCGCTCTGTATATCTCTCTTACTTCTGCTGTTTGTCGCATGCTTGCTTAAAATATGTCAGCGTCCCTGAGTCTGCAAAATGAGGCCAGAACTGAGCAGTGCAGGGTTATTTATGGGCAAACACCACAGCAGGGGTTTGGTGGTGGGTTTGTTGGTTTTTTTTTGAGAAGGCTTAAATAATGAACAAAAATAAGATTTAAAAAAGTTGTCAGAAGAGTACCCAGAGATACTGTGCAAACAGGAAGCGTTTTGATTATGTTCGCTGGTGCAAAATTAGTAAAGAGTTTGAAATCGTCTTGTGCTTACAGATTCCATTGTTTTCAAAGAATAATTCCATCTATTTTAACATTTTCAAGTATAATTCCATTGGTAATAGCTCTTCCTTTGATTGTGAGCTGCGCTAATTGAAAGGTGTGGTGCAGTGTCTGTTTTGGCAGTTATGCTTATATCTTTTGTTTAAAAACTCAAAGTGTTGGCTTTCCTGTCCAGCCTTCCTTAGTATATTCTGTTTTGGTGATGTGATGACAGACTTACAGTGTGTTTCCTTGTGTGTATGGTAACAGATGTTTATGTGAATAACAGACTTTTTTATGAAGGCACACACTTTATAGCCAAATACTAATTAAAAATAATTGCATGTAAGCATTTTTGTTTATTCCCTGTTGTGCATCTTTAATCATTTGAAATCACCTGCAGTTGAAAACTGAGGCAAAGATTTGATACTGCAATTATAAGAGGCCATCTGACTCTATATTAGAAAGGAACAGCCACACATTTGAAGAGGAAATTATTACAAAAAGTGTGTGAATTCCTGCCCTCTTGGAATTTGCTTTTATACAGGATGAAAATACCAGCGCATGGTTTTGTTACGCTAATAGAAGTTTAAGGTATCTTATCTCTCCAAACAATCGGTTCTTGACTGACATCCTGTTCAGGACATATTCTGTGCACTAATAAGCTCATTACAAATATATTTTAATTAGACGTGTAACAGATGGTTCACAGTAAATACGGGCAGTGGTACTTTTTAAAGAATAGAGAAAAAAACCACAGGTTCTTTTTAAGGACTCAGCATCTCGGGTTGGATTTTATCAATAGCTGATTGAGTTAAGCAAAGGGAAAATTACTGTCAAAAGCACTTGAAGTCATGAAAGAAGTAAAAACTGAACAAACCCAAAGAAAACCCACCAAAGGCAGCGTTAGCAGAAGTGTGTGTGTTCAATAAAGACCAATCAATACTGAAATGAAAGGGACATTTTCTCAGGCTTCCAAACCACTTTAATCTTCCCACAGAAGCCAGGCAGAGTTTTATTCCAGATCCCGCCTGTCGCTGACGAGAGGCCACAGCAATTCTGTCCCTCTGCTTTCCGGATCTCTCCATCAGATCTGGGAAATAAATTAAAAATAAAACCCAGGACCGTACTTGGCTCAGTTTCCTGCCCAGAGCAGAATCCTTGGGAGGGCAGGGAAGGATGCCTGTCCCTGGAGGAGGGAGTGTGCCACGGCCAGCCTGGAGCAGATGTCCATGGTTGTGGTTCCCAGTGCATTTTCCTGCCTGGGATGGGATCAGGAATTGCTGCCTCACCTGCTGCAAGCCTTAGCTCCCTCCTGGTGTCCACAGATATCACAGCAGGTTTTAATAACATGTAAATCCATAGGTATTTGGATTTGTGGAAGTCGTGGAGGTGCATCATAGGGACGTGCAGGTGATGGTTCTGGTTCTGTTCATTTCATTTCTTGTTTTCATGGAGGAGTGAATGGCAATGGTTGATTGAGCCAATGGTTTGAAGGTTCCCAGCAAAAGGAATTTTTTTGCACAGGTTCACCAGAGAGGGAAATGGAGTAATTTAGATACATTTCACTGTCATATTTTCTGGAATTATACAATCACAGAATCATGGAATGGTTTGGGTGGGAAGGAACCTTAAATCCCATCCAGTTCCACCCCTTGCCAAGGGCAGGGACACCTTCCACTGTCCCAGGCTGCTCCAAGCCCCAATGTGATTTTTAGAGGAGAGGACCTTTGTGGAGCAGTTTTGGGGTGGTTTGGAGCAGGAAACAACTCCAAGTGCTGAGCAGCCTGAAGTTAGTTCATCCTATTGATTTAAAGACGATACTCAAAGAGTGACATCTCTTTAGAATATTTTCCTCCTCTGCTACTCCAATGCTGAATTTCTTCTTGAGTGGCATCCCTGTCTGTGAGAAAAGAGTCCAGTGACAGTGTTCCACCTTTGGGCTGGTCTGCTGGTAAATAGCTTTCAAATATTTAAATTGAAATAAAAATAAATTGAAATAAAAATGGAAATAAAAATTAAAATAAAAATTGAAATAAAAATAAAAATAAAAACAACCATATAAATATAAATAATAAATAATAGAAATATAGGAGAGAAAGCAGATTTTTGTGTCCATAATGTGAAAGGATCTGCAGGAGTCCATCTGGATGTTCCCTGGCTCCTCCAGCCTCTGCCACCACCGAGGGCACTCAGTCCCCCTGCATTCGATTGATTGGACTATCAAATGTTATTGTTCTTTTTTACCTTCTGGAACCTCATATCTTAGGGTAAACATGGCTCAAAGGAGGATCCAGCAGAAAAAATTATATGATATTTGACCTTTTTGTAGCATAACATTTCTGGAAAATATGATCTCACCTGAGATTTCGTGCAGTAATGTTGGGATTAATTATGTGATAGATGTAGCACGATGTAAGTGCTTTTCACAGCGTGCTGGTGCAGTAGGATAAAGCTGTCTGCAGTTCAGGCTGCTTGGGAGCATTTTTGGGAGTTTGGAGAAAGATTCCTGCTCCAAAAGAGCCCTACCAGGGGGTGAATACACCCTCAGCCAATTGGATGCCCTTGTAATCCAGCTTCTTTCTGGATCTGCAGCTGCAGCACTGCATAGAGCAGGTGTTAAAATCACTAATAGCAAATAACTGGCTAATTCTGGTTCTACCCTTAATTATCAGCTGTGCTTCCATGTCC
>NW_005054369.1:3475450-3490842 GCF_000277835.1 Geospiza fortis | reverse complement strand
CTCACGGGGAGAAGCATTATGGGTGTCACTTAAGGTAAATGAGCAATTGTAAATTAAAGTCAACAGAGTAAGGATGGGTTTTTTAACCACCTGAGCAGCTGCTGGAAAATAGAGCTGCTGGGGGAGATGGTTCTGTCTGGTGACCGACAAGCGCTTGGTGTAGGATGTTAGGAAGGTAAAATTTTAGATGAGCATAAATGATGAGATCTATTTTTAGAATGGAACTAGATCTCATCATGGTATATATATATAAAAAAAGAGGTTTTTCAGTAGAACACACTGTCAGGGGATGTTTGGATGAACTGGTTTGTGTGGATAAGAACTGGGAAGCAGCTTCTTCTTACATTAGTGGAGCTGAGTGTCTGATTCTGACCTACATTCCTTTATTGACCTCAGGGGTGGTTTCCAGCTCTGACTGGCAGATTGGGCTTTGTGGTGCTTTTACCTTGGGATAATTTTTGGAGACAGAAGCTGGGGCTGCCCCTGGATCCCTGGCAGTGCCCAAGGCCAGGTTGGACATTGGGGCTGGAGCACCTGGGACAGTGGGAGGTGTCCCTGCCATGGCAGGGGGGGCACTGGGGGGGATTTGGGGTCCTTTCCTGTCCAAACCATTCCAGAATTCTGTGCTTCTGGTTTATATTCCATTGGAAAACACAGGGGATCAACCGCAGGGAAAATTAGAAATAAAAATCCAGTTTAAATTTGGAAAAAGAGAGGATTTATGGGAGCAAAAGAGAAGAAATCAGAGCCCAGGGAGGGAGCAGAAGGATGAGGAGGCCCCAATCCTTTTACAAAGGTGATTCTGGAATAGTGGAGAGGGAAATGAGAGTGATTATCCTGCACTGGGCTGGGCACAAGCTGGAGATGATGAAGGTACCTGAACACATTAATTCCTTCTCAGAGCTCTCCATGCAAGGCTGGACAACACCAGAATTTGCTGTTTATGTGCATGTGGGACATGTAACAGAAATTATTTTTGAAGTTGCATCACATTCCTCAGATTTTCCCTGGATTTGACTGGTAAAGGTGGTGGAGGCACAATTTGCAGGCAGATGTACTTGGCAGCCCTTGCATCTCTCAGGAAGTATTGACAACATTCCCAAAGACCTTTGGAAAAAAATGTTGAAACTATGTGGTCTAATATCTGTTCCTTGCCCGGATCACATCTTATAAATTCTGCATCTTTCTGCAGTTACATCACAGATTACATTATTTATTTTGCAATGCAGCAAACACAGCCACGGAGAAATGTTTGACAAATGGCTTTTTGCAAATATCCCCAGAAAAAAAGGAGTTTGTTATTGAAGTGCTTCATGAGTGATAACATGGAAAAGTCCGAGAGAGAAATATTCATAATATTTTCCAATTTATTTACCTGTGTTTGAGCAGGCCTTTGAAATTTTTAACCATCCAAACCAAGTTTTTCTGCTTTATTGTTGTGCCTTCAGGGAATAAATGTCCAGTCACATGCTCAGATTGGACACAGGCTGGAACAAAGTTAATTTTATATATTATTTTAAACAAATTGTGGTACCAGAAAGTCCAGAAATGGCATCAGATATTCCTCATTCCCTTCTATGGCAAAAAATTGTCAATGACATTCTTATTTTAGGAAGAAAACCTTTACTATGGTGTAAACCTGGAAAATGAGAAGGGAATTTTTCTTTTTGCATTTTGGCTGCCCTTTCTGCTTTGAGGTTTGAAAACCCCTCCAGATTTCATTATAATTTAGGTGTATTATTTTGAAAACTGAAGTGATGAGAGGTTTTGCAGCATTTTAAGTGATATTATGATATCTTTGCACATTTTACTGCCTTTGTCCTTTTTTTGCTTTTATTTCACAGTTTTGTTATTTCCAGAATCACACAAAACCTGTTTTAAGTGTGAATTATTTCTTGGATTATTAAGACGGTTTTTAAAAAAATATTGAAGCAGAATCTTCTAAGTTTCATTCATATTTAAATTTCCAGTCTTTCAGAGGGGCCTGGCTCGTTTTATGCACCAGCTGACAATCCCTATTCCAAGTTTATTCCCGTTTTTCCTGCGGTTCTGTCACTGTTCCAGCTGTGCAGGGCGTCACACACTCCTTTAATTTTTTTGCTTCATCTGCTTCAGTCTGGGCTTGATGCAAGCCCAGTCATTTAATATCATTTGATCTTCATCAGTGTGATCCCTGCAGGAATTCCAGCCTGGAAGGGCCCTGCAAGGCCTGGTCACCCCCTCTCCCCCACTGCCCCAGCCCCTCTCCTGCACCCAGAGAGAATTTGCTGAGCATCCCTCCTTTTTCCATCAACTTTGGACCCACGTGCCAAAATTTACTGAAGAGCTTCTGCGGTGAAATCTGGGGAATATATTTTTATTCTGATAGAAATAAAATTGTGACTGGAATTGCATTTCTGGGGAATAAACGTTGGATGCAGGATTGATGATTAAATGATCTGATTTTACTGCCGTACATTAAAAAGTGCTAGAAACAAATTTAATTGTTTTTACAGTAAACATTTAATCTCTAATGCTGAAATGATTATTTATGTGGGAGGGATGGAGCAGGGAATGTTTGGCAATCACAGAAGGAAAAGACTCTCATGTCATCCATCCCCTCACTCTGCTGGGGCTGTCTGGAGAGGTCCTTCCACTCTTCCCACTGGGACACTGATACTCAGCTCTATGTTTTATTTCTATTTAATTTTTTTGCAGTTATCATTTCCCTAAACTCATGTCAGGAAAGAACTGCAGCTTTAATTATTCGCTTCTTTTGATTAACTATCTTATAAACATTATGCTACTCTTCCCATCCTTTCCCTTTTTTCATTTCTTATCCAACTCGTGCTGTTCATTAATCTTGGGGCTTTTCCATGACACCCTAATGGCTCCTGCTGCCCAGCAATCATTATCCCAGTGCAGCTTGTCACCAGCTCTTCCATCCATCAGCCCCTCTCATCTGTCAGGGCTGTGGCTCTGCCACGGCACTGGCCAGGCCCCTCCGCCTGCGCCGGACACTGGAAATCCCCCAAATCCTCCATTTCTCATCCCTGGGTGCTAACCTGGTGGTAACCCCGCCAGATCAATAAAATTAAAGTTTGAGAGGTAGGTGACAGCCTGGGTGAGGAGCAGGTACTGAGACGTCTTTGCTGTGTTTCCCTCCTGCCCCGTGTTTTGGGTGGCACTTGCTGGATTTTGCTGAACATTTCCAGTTGTGCAGCTCAGGCACTCAAAAATGGGAAGCTGAGCCCTGAATTCCATGAGAACAGCATAAACATTTAGTAATACATATAAATACTGTGGGGTTTTCCTGAATTCTTTCAGACTCAACCAGTTGTTGCGTTCAAAGTTTTCTCCTAGATCACAAAGTCTAGAAAAAGGTAAAAAGCCAAACCCCTGAATGAACACCATTCCCAAAAGATCAGACCCCCAAACAGTAATGTAAAATATTGTGAAAGCTGGCTATAAACCCCCAAGCAGCCTTGGGTAGAAGGATGGAGCTGCACTTGGGTTTCCAAGATCCCCCCAAGTGCCTTCTGCCCTCCCAGAGCTGAGGGGATGCAGGAGCCAGGTGTTTATTCAGCCTGTGGATCTCACTGTGAGCTCCATTACTAACTCAGGAACTCTCCCAGCTTTGCAGACAGTGAGGAGACCCCTTTGAATTGCAGAGGGTTTTAAGATGACTAAAGGGAAACTTTTTCCCTGTGCACAAACTGTCAGCAAAGCCAGGGAGCGCTTTGGATGGAGGATTTCAACCCATTCCTCGACCACCCATTAAATTCAACCAAAAATCCAGTTTTCACCTTGTCTCATGCTTCTTCACCCTCCCATGGAACGCCCTGTTAACAATTTGTGGAGGTCTCTTGCCTGGAATATCCCTGCTCCACCAGACTGTTGACTCCAATTTCATAAATGTGTAAGAAGTGAGCAAATTAAGTAGTATGAACTCTGACAGTCCTCTGACACTGCCAGTGTAGTGTACTGGCCCACACATGCTGTACAGCATAATGATTACATTACAATCTTGTGATATTATTCAAAATGACTTCAGATAAATGAATGATAAACTAGGGGTTATGCTTCCTTTATTACAGGGCTGATAAGGTAGCTAATCAGTGTCCAAGTATATGTCATTACATAAATTATGAACCAGGGTTTGATGTGTTTTCCCCAAGAGCCGGCGCCCGAGTGTCATCTGGTGTGAGGCTGCAGCCTGAAAAATGAATTCTGAAAACAACAGTCGGTTTTGTTCCAACTGGATTAATAAATTACTAATAAATAACCTTAAAAGGTTGCAGGAGAGTCCTTTAATCTATTAGCAGAATTTCCTACCAGCGAATCCTGCGCTTTCTCTCGTATCAAAGATTAACTTCCCATGCAAGGAGTTGAACCCTCATGCACCCTCTGAAGGAATGATCTTTTGATAGCTCTGCAAAGAATAAATAAAGCATTCTGATTGCTCTTCTGCCTGGAATGAACCCAGGTCAGCTGGGAAAGCCTCATGGACAGGACTGAACCCCTCTGTGAACCACCGAGTGATTTTGGCAGTTGCTAAATGCAGGTGCTGCCCATCCCTCTCTTCTTCTCAGAGAGGATGTACCTCAATAGAAAGATGAATCCAGCAGAATCACTGAGGTTGGAAAAGCCCTGTAAGGTCATTGTGGCCAGCCATAAACCATGATCCTCTCCCCCGATGCGTCCTCTCGTTCACCCCTAAATATCAGTGGTGTGATATGACCCACCAGGAGCTTTGCTGACTCAAATATTTTACCAAAAACTCTGCTCAGACCTGATCCTCCCAGCAAAGACCTCATGAGCTTCCCCTCTAGTGCTCCATGCAGTATTTATGGGGAGCAAGAGGTCTCAAACTGCCCTGCTCTCTAGGCAGTCAAACTAAGATTAAAAATAGATGTTATTTGAAAACTTGATTCTACACTTTTCTGAAAAATGCTCCAAAACCCTATAAATAAGGAGCAATTTAGGTTTTCCAAGAAATTTTACAATATGAAAAGACTCTTTTGTTTTTCCCCCGCAGTGAAAACTGGTAAGGCAAAGGGGAGAAAATGCTTCTTCTGTAGAACAGATGTTTCCTGTTGAAGGCACTTTTTGAGTGCATTTGACCAACTCTGTGAGCCCACACACTCCAGGAATGCTGCGAGCTGAGGGGACAACATTTGGCTGCAGTTACACGGACACAAATCCACTGCACTCAGGTCTGTCAGCCTGACAAGACTTCCAGCTTGAGTTCATCTTAACTGCACCCGACCTGAGCACGTTGGAGTGAAGATTGACTCACAGAGCACTCGGATTTACAGATACTCCCAGCAATGTTTACACAGTTCTCTGGGTGTTTCAGCTCTAATCCTACTGCTATCAGAATTCAGTTTAAACCTTATTTTTCATTTAGTTGCTGAAATATAGTTGGAGAGTCACTAGTGACTTGGATGAGAGAAAGAGAAAGAAATGAGGCTTTTCTTTTATTGGTGCCAAGGTGGAGCTGCTCCTGCAGCGCCCACAGGGATGGGTGAGATGTAGGATGATGATGTGGGAATAACCTAATTAGGTATTTTGAGTGGAAATTTGCTTATCCTGGTCTGTGTTAGCAGTGGAGGTTGGTCCTCCAACCAGGGAGAATCTTGCGTGACGATGAGGGGGAATGGACTCAAAGGGACAGAGAGTAGGTTTAAATTACATATTGGGGAAAAATCCTTAGTTTTTAAATTAGGAATTAAATTAGGAATTTTAGATTAGGATTTTTTTTAATTAGGGATTTTAAATTTTTTTAAAGGGCGGTGAGGCCCTGGCACAGGTTGCTCAGAGAAGCTGTGGCTGCCCCATCCCTGGAAGGGCTGAAGGCCAGGCTGGATGGAGCTCCAAGCAAAACCTGGTTGCATTTAATATATTCAAGTTATTTTCGCTGATAATGATATGCAAATGTAAGCACAAGAAATCTAAAAACCTTGTCATTATCCCTGTCTCAGACTTTGGGAAGGCAACATCACCTCTTCCCAAGGGTTGTTTCCTTGGGGCTCGGTTGTTGTAATTTGTGTCAGAGGTGCCAGAGTCACGCAGGATGACACCAGTGGTGGCACCAGCCCTTGAGCCCCTGTTGTCTGATTGAAAACAAGACAAAGGCAGTGAAATGGAAGAAGACAAAGAGGGCAAGAGTAGCAGCAACCAGGTAATGCCATGTGCTGACTGAGATCTGAGTGGCTCTGAATCAAATGAAAGGACTATTAAAATTTAATTCATGAAATGCTCTACACTCTGATTGCTCCTCAACCATCAACAATTTGTTCACTTTTTTGCAACTGTCAGAACCATCTCAGAGACTGATGAGATTTGGATGTTTTGAATAAACATCTAAATTGTGCACATTTACCAAAACCAAATCTCAAAGTACACAGCACTCTCTGATCATTAGTGAGAACTCATCAGCCGTAAGCCGGAGATCAGTTCCTTCACTTTTGCTCTTCAAAAAGCTTCTCTGCAGGAAAAAAAGAGCAGCAGGAAGTGAAAATTGGCCTCAACCAGTACATAAGTAGGTTTTGAACCCACCACCACCCCAATGAAGGTCACAGCAATGATGAATGAGGGTCCCTGAGGGTCCCCACATCCTCATCCTCCCTTAGCTGGGACTCTCTGGAACTTCATACTCATCAGATGAAAAAGTGTTTCAGCAAAAACTCAGAAAAATCTGGCTTAAATGGATCAGATGTGCATGGCTCAGTTGGCACATTGGCTGTGTTCTGTCACTGTCTGCCCATCTAAAAAGTCCGTTCCTTTTTATGATCCACCTTCAAGTACTGGAAAGCCACAATGCCTGGAGCCTTCTTTTCTCCAAATCAGCTGCAAGATTCCTGCATTCAGGGCCAAAGCACCATTTGCTCTGCAAACCCAGAGCCTGTGGTCCTTGCACAAGGCTCTGGGTGGGATGGGTTGTCATGGGCTGTGTGTGGGATGCTGACTTTACGCACATCTGCAGCAATGTGGGGATGTCCCACCAGCCAGGGGCACCCCAGGCCCCTGGAACTGGGTTCCCACATCCTGAAAAAATCATGAGAAGTCCTTTGACTCTTTAATCCAGCCATAGACTGAGAACTGCAAGCAGTATCTTTATCAAAGAACTTCTAAAAAATGAAATGCAGAAGCAGAACAATCCCTTTATCATCCAAAATGATGATAAATGGCAGTTTGAAAGTAGAACAATTTGTTCTCGTGTAGAAGCACAGGACCTGAACTGGGTATATATTTTTTTCACTCTTAGACTATTCTCATCAGTTGCTTCATGCTCATATTAATAACAATTAATTATAATTTTATCCTGATATAGCTATGTTGACTGAAATAGAGTCACACAGGGGATTAATTTGGTCCAGGATACTTTTCCATCACTGCATTTCTAGCCCGTGTTTTTTCAAAGCGTTATTAGAATAAATTAATTTGAAAATTGTTAATTGTTCAATTGTTAATTGAAAAGTTAATCTTATTCTCCAGATTCTCCAAACAGAAAACCTCTGATTCTTCTCAGCAAATATTTACAGCCCGGGACTTGGGCAGTGAGTGAGGATGCAGCCGCCACGATGGGAGGACAATGGAAATTTTTAAACCCAAACATGATATTTACAAAATCTGTTGCACACAATGGACAATATTGTAAAAGAAAAATATAATACATGTGCACAATAAGGTGAGAGCAAATACGTTTTCATTTTTTATTTTGTTGACTAGTATACAAGGTTCTAAAAAGGGATTTTTTTTTCTCCCTTTGTGAAGAACGCACTACAGATTTACAATACTATATTCCACTGTATACATTTGCTAACAAAAAATACCTCTGCTGTATCCACACCAGTGACAAATCTGCCAGGAAGTGACTAGTTGATATGCCTTTTTATTACTGCAGCTGCCTTGTTTTTTCTAGTCAAAATAAAAGAAAATCACAGGATCCTTAAAATAATAGCTGACAGCAGGTAGTTACTGAGAAATGCATGTCCCTGGCTCTTAACTTTGTAGCATCCATCCAGATGGCAGATTAGAGGCTGGGATCTGCAGGTTGGTGACAAATACATGGGTAATAGCATTCAGCTTGCCTAACTGTAAAAGTGAATTCACTATTCCTCTTTGATTGTAGACCTGACATGTCAGATGAGAGGAGGCTCTGGAAGAAGCTGCCAAAGCAACAGGACAAATAAATGCCAGACACAAGCGCTGCTTGATGTAGGATTACAAACACTGTACCCATCATCAATTCAAATTTAGCTGAGATGTAAAGCTGGCGGTGGGGGAACATCACGCGAGCAGCAGGAGCACGGAGGGCTGGAGGGAGCCTGGGCATGGATAGGGAGGCAGGAGGCCCCCAAAGGCCTCTCCCTGTGGAGATTGGGTTTGCCAGGAGAAGGGAAAGCTCCTGGAATTGCCCTCCTGACATCTGGCACGTGGGGTGCTGAGGAGCCGCCGCCTGATTTGCCCCCCTGCCCTTCCCTAGGCTGTGTTATCAATCACTCAGCTTTGGGTCAGCCCTCAGCCATCTCACTCCTTCTCACTCTTCTTATTTTCCTTTATTTCCTCACACTCTTTTTATTTTTTGTCACCCTTTTTTTAAAGGGTGACAAAAACCCACATTTTTTAAAGTTTTCCTAAGCCTTCTGATGTTTGCACTCTTGTAATGAACTTTCTCACACACTTTGTGTAAATAACTGATTGTTTTGCATACTTTTATATGAGGAGGAGAAATTTGATGGGCTGTTAGTTTATCCAGTGTCATTAAAGAGGTGGCACTGTCATCCTCCAATCCATTGTCACTTTTGGAAATCTATAAATGTTGGAGTCAAAAATTCAAAGTTCTCTTTCTTGCCTTAGAAAATCCAGTGTCCTCATCTTTCTGTTTTGTGTCCTAGAGTGACATTTTTTCTTAATGTAATTTTCCCCTTTTCCTTCTTTTCCTGAGAAGCACAAAACCAAACTCAGGGATGAGGCAGTGCCAGCTTGAGCCTCATCTCTTAATGCTGACTTTGCATGGGGAGAGTCTTCCAAAGCCCAGTTACTCCAGCCAATAATTAGTTGTGCCAGCTGAACCTCTCTTGGTTGGGTCTCACCCTCTGCATTAGTCACAGGGCACAAATCTCATACTGGGGGAACCTTTCATTTTTATTGCATGGAAAAAATCCTGCTAGGAGCAGAAATGATGGTTTCTAGGGCTTCCAGTGATCCCAGTGTCGCTCAGAGCACTCATACTTTCAGTGCTGGAGGAGGAGGAACTGTGGGAGGAACTTTATCCCGATATTCCTATTGCACTTCTTTTGCACTGTTATCAAACATATAATGTCTCATGTATAATTTTTACATGTCTTGTTCATTCAGTGAAGATGAAGAGTGGCATTTTTGGTGGTGGTTGGAAAGATGCAGGTAGTGAAAGTCTTTATTATAATTAATCACAGCTCAGGGCTTCACATTCTGAGTTGCCTTCAAACTCCAGGCTGCTCTTCCTTTGCCAGGAATAAAGCACTATCCATTGAAGCCAGCTTTTAAAAAAGTAAAGGTTATGTAAATCTCAGGAAATCCCACTTTATATATGGATTTGTTCAACAGGTGTATGTGAGATAACATGAAAAAACACGGCAGATTAAAAAAAACCCTGTTTAAATAGAATAAATAAGTATAAATGCATATTCTAAAATGTCTATTTGTGATTGCGTTTTTTGCCTTGACTTGTGACATCCTCTCTTCCTATAGAATTGTGGAATATTCTGAGTTGGAAAGGACGCATTGGCATCATCCAGTGCAGCTTCTGGCCCTGCACAGACACCCCAAATCCCACCCTGGCATCCCTGGCAGCACTGTCCCAATGCTCCTGGAGCTCTGGCAGCCTCAGGGCTGTGCCCATTCCCAGGGCAGTGCCAGCACCCTCTGGGGGAAGAACCTTTCCCTAAATCCAACCAAAACCTCCCCCTGACACAACTTCAGGCCATTCTTGACAGCTCCTTTGCACCACTGCTTTTTCTCTTCTGTCCATTTTATTACTTATATGACAAATTGTATTGAAAAGCCAAACGCAAGAAAGGCAGCGAAAGCTCAATGTCAGACTGCTGAACTAAAATTTTCCAAAAATCAAGTCCCTCCTTCCTCATCATTAAGGACTTAGCTGGGAACACTGCTATCACTTATACCCTGGAAAAAGTAATCCTCTTGTTGTCTCCTTCCTGCAGCTGGACTTGAGTCCCCCCAGTCCATCATCCCAGGGAGCAGCAGTTCCAGCAATGAAGGTTAAGTTGTGCTTCACATCTCACAGGTTTAAGGTTGGGTTCTGGCTTAATTCAGGGGATTTAAAACTGTGTAAGAACAAGCAGAATTTGGCCTAACTCTGTAATCTTTGCTCAAAATTAAAGCTCAACAGATGAGAATGAGCTTTTTTTGTTTTTGTCATTGTATTAAACCTTTATCTTCCCCATCTGAAAGAGCTTTTGCAGATCAAGCAGACCTGCAGTTCCATCAAATTGCTCTGTGTTGCTGCAGTGAAAACTGAAGATTATTCTATTTAGATCAACAAAAAGTAATACAAAGTAGTCCAAATTCTAAATCTTTTTAAGAGAATACAGGATAATGACTGTATCTACCAGATTTTGTATTGATAAAGTTCTAATGTTTCAATTAATTTGCTCTGATATTTAAAGCACAGCCCTTCCTCAGCACCTACACAAAGTTTCTTTACTGAAGATCTGCTTTTCCCAGAGCTGATTTATTGCCCACAACTCTCAACGTTCCTGCATCATTTTTATCCTAACTGATACTGATGCTCAAATAATTCTGTTTACCAGCTAGTCATCTAATCATTGCTTTACATAATCATATTTATATTAAGGAGATAGGAACAATTAACTTTGTTTTAAGTGTAGTTATTTGAAATATAGTAGTGGTAATATCTGCCAGAAGCAAATAAACATATTAGCAGGAAATGCTTAAATGATCTGGATAACCCTATGAGCCAGCATAGCAGGTGGTAATATCCTGTTTTTAAATTACATTTCAGCAAGTGAACATAATAAATCCTCTTGTGTTATATATTTCGCTGGTAGCAACTTATACTCACATTATTCTATTTGACCTCATTACTGCTAATCATTATCACATTTTTAATAGCTGCCACAGTGAGTGAAACAGTTAATACAGTATTTCTTGCCGAAAGAGAGCCTGTCAGGTTATTGATGACAAATTAAAATTAATAAAGAAGATCTGTGTTGAATTTGAGGGAATGGAATAACTGCGAGCATCCAGATGATTGGAAAGGCCTCTGGGGTACTCTGTGAAGAGTAATGTTTTTGGTGTACGTGTATTGTCTTGAAAGGAACGCTAAAACTGCCAAATCTCTGCTTTTGCCTGGAAGACTTCCTGAAATAGGAGCTGTATTCTTTTGGCCCTCATCACATGTAATTTATCCCTGGGAGAGTTATTTCCTGCTCTGTACACCTCCGCTCGCTGCTGCAATAACAGCCCATTGTTGGGGCTCCACGCTTTTATTTACCTCGCTGAGGATCTTTACAAGAACCATCACCGCCAGGGCCAGATGAGGCAGTAAACAAGTAGAACTCCAATCCTGAATTCCTGCCCTGCTCCTGGCTGGAAATTTAGCCTATTGCTATTTAGTTAAAACTTTCTGGGGCTCTCCAATCCTCCTCGCAGTGGCGGCACAGCGTTGCTGCCCTGTGTCTGGGCCACGGCGCTGACGGCGGGTACTGGGTGCTCACTAGCTGGTTTTATAAAAAATTAATGCATTTACATATCCTCTGAATGCTCCTGCTCACGTTTATTAGAGGTGAGGGCTCTGTGGGGACAGGGTGGCGTGGCAGGAGCTGTTCCCTGTAGAGGAGGGGCCGTTCAAGGCCATCCTGAGGTCCTGAATTAATTGCATGTGGCGGTGTTAGCTCAGTCCTTAGCAGACAGGAGCCCACACCGCAGAATCACCACACATAATTTTGACTGTGCCCAGGAGGCAGGCCAGGGAGACTGAATTATCTCTTACCAAAAGAGAAAGTAGTCCTTTGAGGTCAATGGCAGAGGTCGTTGGTGGGTCAGCGCGCAGAAACGCCAATGTGAGATCTGCCCTAAAAAGGGAAAAAATAATGGGCCAATTACCGCGCGTAAGCAACTCACACAGAATTCCTTCACACAAAGGGATTTTCTTTTGGGATAGAGAAGGAGCCAGCAGCAGGTAACAGAAGCAGCATTGCAGGGAGGTACTCACATGAATTTTTTGGAGATCAAAATAGAAGGTGTGGCCATTAATTGCTTGGGAGACATTAAGTGGCAGAACTGCTGCGTAGCATCCAGCAGATTCATCCGTATTTTCTTAGAGTATGAAACAAAGGTCTGGTGGGTCATAGGCTCTGCTTGTCGCTGATTTTGGTGCACTTTGCATACAAAAAGGTGACATCTTAACTCTAAAACATCACCCAAATGAGGAGCAGCCAAAAACAGGGTTGTTCTTTTTAGGAGTTAGGTTCCTTTTAGAAGTCTTGTTTCTTTTAGGAGTTATAAGAAGTAACTCTGTTTGGAGGGCGGTAAAGTGGCATTATGGACTTCGGTGTTGCAGAGAAGTGGAGCAAGTTTGAGAGGTATAAAATCCATCTCAATGTTCAACTACAACAAACCCTTTCGTTTTGGAAAGGTCCTTTTGGAGTGCTGACACTCGGCAATTGGATTTGCAATTAAAAGGTGTCAGGGGAAGTTTTGGTTGGATTTAGGGAAAGGTTCTTCCCCCAGAGAGGTGGGGTGGGCACTGCCCAGGCTTCCCAGGGAATGGGCGCAGCCCCGAGGCTGCCGGAGCTCCAGGAGCATTTGGACAGCACTGCCAGGGATGCACAGGTGGGATTTTGGGGTGTCTGTGCAGGGACGGGGTTTGGACTGGATGATCCTGGTGGATTCCTTCCAACTCAGGATATTCCATATATCTGTGATTTAGGCCTCCACCTGCACCTAGAAATGCACCTCCTTATGCAGGAGGAAAGGGCACTGAGAGCCCCAGCACTGAAGGCAGAACCTGTGTGGTTGACAAATACCACTCCAATTGCTCTGCCAGTGAAATTTGAAATAAAAATATAGGAAATGAGGAGTTAATTCAATTAAACATTTTCCCACCCACATTTTACCTTTCCTCACCACTCAGGGGAATCATTCATGGAAAGTATATCACCAGCAGACTTATTTTTACCATTATTTTTAACTTAATGAGTATACCTTCCACATCAGAGGGAAAGTACAAAGGTTAAATTTTACATTAAGAGCACATTGCAACATGGTATGCAAATATCCCTATGCAAATCTAGAGCCGGCAGAAGATAAATGTGTTTTATTTTTAACCAGTTAACTATGACTGTGAAGTATGGTGCAAGATATTCAGTAGTTTCATTTTATATCTTTCTTGTAAATAATGCATAAAGTATGTAGATGTTGTCAAAATATGATGAAGCTATTAGCTTTATAGTTTTCATAGTTAAGAATGTGTTCAGCATGTAGCTCCTAATAACTCATTTCGAAACGCAGACACCATTATAAAATATTTCTTGTTCAAGTGAACGTTATCATGTGACATAATGATTTTGCTTAAAACCAAGTTAAATGAGGAGTAAAATTAAACAATATTGCATGAATTGTGTTTGACTAATTTTGTGTCACATTATATTAGCCGAGCTTTCAAAATATGTGTTAATGACAAATAGTGTAAGCCCCTAACATACTTTATATGTCTGTAAAATCACCCTTAAGTCATTAGCTTTTAAAGGTTCATTTTGTTTGCAGTTTTTGTAGCCACTGGCTTTTTAGTGATTACTTTTGTCTATGAAACTAGACATGATTAAAAAAGAGATATTTTACATAAGTCTTTGGGACTTATTGCCATATTATGGGGGCATAGCGTGTGCATTAAAACAATGCCTAATAATTGATGAGCTCCACACTTTGGAGGTAAACAGAGTTAAGGGTGAATTTTAATATTTACATCGTATTTACATAAGAACCACGCTGAGCTCTTAATCAACAGTTTGTTTCTTTTACATCTGGATTTATCCCTTCCCTGCTACCAAAATCTCTCATTCCAAAGGCAACAAAAGTATTACAGACCCCTGAGTTCAATTCAAAAATCGTAAATCACAGAATCTCAGAATGGTCTGGGTGGGAAGGTCTTCAAAGAGTCTCTCATTCCACCCCTGACATGGGCAGGGGCACCTTGAACCAGCCCAGGTTTTCCAGTGCTCCATCCAGGCTGGCCTTGGACACTTCCAGGGATGGACTAGCCACAAAAATGCCCAAATTTGTTTCAATAAGATAAGTGCTTACTTTTGATGTGTTGTAAGTCAGTGGGGACTTGCAGTGTTCATAGCACAAATGGAGAAGCTTCTTTAGACTTGTTGTCTGTGGGGTGAGACTGTATATGTTACATTCATTATATTATGTAACATTTAATATTACATATTTTATGGGTAATGATATTTATATATATAAAATATCAACATATACATATGTATTATATAATGCATATATATTTATATATGAAATATATAAATATATATACATTTGTATATACACATGTACAGATATCTGTGTATATTAATATATATCTATGTATATGTATGAATATATTACATATTATATATTGAGAGAAATATATGATATATATGATATCTATCTCCTATCTAAAGGGATCACATTGCTAAAACAGAGCAGGGTAAAAATCTCCACCAATTTCTTTTTTGGATGGGATTTCAGACATATCCAAGCCTTCACACCCCAGTGGACATCTCCAGTCTTTATTTAACCATTTTCTTGCATTTTTCTCTTGTTTTCTCCCCCTCAGCCCCATCACAGGGATTTCAGTGAGGTGTCTGCCCCAGCACTGGTCACTGGGAAACACAGACTGGTCTTTCCAGTGACATCAGGGCCAGGCAGGGACAACCCCAGATCCTGAGTCTCTTCTCAAAGAAAAAAAAAACCTCTTTATGTGGTGATCTCTTCCTATATATATAGTTATTAAAAACAAAAAAAAAGGAAAAAAGCCCCTCCCAATGGACTGGAATTATTTTGGATGGCTGTGGGAGGTAAGGGCAGGACACTGATGGGGGTGGGAAGGGGCAGGAGAAGGCAATGTGGTGTTTTTCACTGTTTCAATGCTCAACTTCTTTGATAAAATCTTCATTCTGCCCACCCTACCCCGGTGCCTTAGAAAGCTACAGCTTTATCTCCAGAATTTTCCCTCTGGACACTTGTCAGAACAAAGAGTATGGACTTTGCATATCATTTATCCTCTTGTATATAAGGAGCTTGTCACATCTTAATGTTGAACCTCACCAGAGAGCAGACCTCTCGAGCGCTCCGAGCTCTGCTTTGCATTTGGGTGGGAAAAGCGGATCCGCAGCTCC
>NW_005054369.1:3449452-3475424 GCF_000277835.1 Geospiza fortis | reverse complement strand
CCACACCTGCCAGGGGATCCCTGCCATGGAAGAGGGGCAGGAACAACCTGGGGAACGATGGTGTCTGCTGGAAATCTCTTCTAGGTGGCCAAATTCCTTTATTCGCTGCTGGCATCGAACCTCTGGTGTGCGTTTGTAGCATGGCCTTGGTGTTAAAATGGCTCAGCTTCTTTGGCAATTCAATAAGGGTATTGAGCTGGTGCTATTGGTGTGCATCCTACTTTGGAAAATTAAAAAAAAAAAAAAACAACAAAAAAAAAACCCTAAAATTATATTCAGATGCCCTGATATATTGCCATGGTTTGAACCCAAAGCTTTCAGAATAATGATGTGGTCATCGTGTGCTGTGGAAGGAAGAGTTTATTGTCCTCAGGGGAAATTGTTCTGGCAAAAGACAGGGAGGATGTGGGTCCTGTGGTTCTCTTGGACCCTGGCCACTCATCCAGGGTTGAGAGATGCTCCATGAAGCGCCAGGAGCTGGGTGAAGAAATGGGGCATTAACATCTCTCTGCTCTTTTGGTTTCTGAAAATAAAGGTCACAATGAAGATCTTTTACAGTGGGAGGGATTGAACCTTCCTGGCACAGTGGTCACTGAGAAAAGATGATCCTCAGCCATTAGGGATAGCACAGCTTCTGGCTGAAGCTATATCCTTATCCCTGGGACCTTCCTGCATTGCACTTGGCTCTTTAAGTCCTTTGCATGCCAAAATATTTAATGACAGAATTTTGTTACCAAAAAATACAAGGTGAAATACATTCTGAATATTGGTCGGTTTTGTGCAAGACCCATTGAGGTCCCTTCACTTTGCTGGGTTCCAGATTAGTCACGTGGAAGTTGAGTGGCCTTCCTGACAATTGTCACAAGAGAAAAGCTGTCAAGGAGTGCTTTGAGCACCAGAATGGTTGGAGATGGGCCTGATGATAGTGGTTCATACTCTGCTGACTCCTGGTTAATGCTCTGGGTTCCATCAATCCCAAAGCAGCACTGGCTCTGCCACAGTGGCACCCTGAGCTGATGGAAATGGTGATTTCCACACCTATTTCTGGGAGACGAGCAGAAGAAAAACAAAGCAGGTGAAATGGGTAGCTCACAGTGAAGCTGTTTAAATATTTATTAAACAGCTAGCTAAGATTCAGGATCCATTTAACGTAGCCTAATTTGGTATGTTAAGATGAAGAGTTGCTCTTCTGTAATACCATTCAATTTATTTATTTATTTATTTAATCCTCAAAATCATATCACTACTTTTTGCCAATGACTTGAAGAAAGATTTGGAAAGTTGTGTGTTGCCCTTGGATCAGACTCTGAATGATCACAAAATGTCAATCTGAAATCAGGCCTTTTTTTGGAAAGAGTTGTTGATTCTCTTTTCTGTGTTGAGATCAGAATTTGGAAATGAGAAAAGGAAATGAGAAAAGGAAATGAGAAAAGGAAAAGGAAAAGGAAAAGGAAAAGGAAAAGAGAAGAGAAGAGAAGAGAAGAGAAGAGAAGAGAAGAGAAGAGAGAAGAGAAGAAACTGAACTGTTATCTACCCAAACAAGATCATTTCAAGGAAAAAAATTGAAATTTATTTCCGAACTGGAAAATCATCATATTGTAACAAGAAAGAATCCATAAATTAATTTAGAAATAGCTTTTAAAATTAAGATAAAAGCTGTCAGTTTTTTTAGAATGCAAGAGTTACATCTGAAGGAAATTATTTAATGTTTTAAATTCACCAGTGCTCCCCAGACCCTGTAGTACAGCCCAGTGTATGCTTAGAAAAAGCTACTTCATCTATTTAATTAAGAGAAACTACTATCAAAGCAGATTTCGCATTTAAAATTCGTGTTTAAACTTCTCACAGATTAAGTGAGCTTAAACAGTTGCTATTCCTGACTTTAACAGCATTATAAAATACATTAGAGATTGAGAGGATAAAATTCTGCCATGTTAGGTTATAACCTAACTGCTATTTGCAGTTGTAAGGACTACTAATGGCGCAGGGACAAGATTTATTATAGTAAAGACATCCTGCTTAACATTACCCTTGTCATTCCATTAATAATGACTGCTTATGAGCCATCTCGTTGGCATCTTTGTTGTCCTGAAAACTTAAAACTCACAGCACAATTCTTTACGATGTGCTACATTGCCCCCTCTGGGTATTCCTGACCATTATCCCATTTGGTTATATTCAAAACTGCTGCCTCCTGAGAGAGCATTAGGGCCGACCTTTAACCCTGCAATATTCTTGGTTCAAATGGCGTAATAACATGTAGTGAATATTTACAAGCATACTTATACTATAATAGAGTACTGCTGTGAACATTAGCACATATTTTCTGCTCAATCAGGCTTTGATGTAGAGCTTGGCTTGTACCCTGGAGAAAATGCAGTCCCCAATAAGCTGTGCTAGTGAAACACCCTTGAACCTCCACAGCTTCTGCCAGGCAAGGCTGTGCCATGCAGATGGGCAGCCCTGTGCCCGGCAGCACACGAGGTCTGGGGCAGCCTCCCAGGGGGAGGCACAGCCCCTCCTGTGCTGCCTGGGGTTTTATTGGCGTTGGGAAAAGGTGATCTCATCCAGGAAAAGCGAATCAGGCTCCTGGAATATCCTGAGGTGGATGGGCAGAGATCATCCAGCCCGGCTCCTGGTCCTGCTCAGAACACCCCAACAATCCCACCCCGTGCCTGGGAGTGTTCCCAAGCACCCTGTTTGCACTGCCCTGAGAGCCCTGTTCCTTCCTTCCTGACTGTGGCCTTAAAGCAGAGATCCCTGGTGGTGCCAGGAGCAGCTTTCCCTGCCCCCTGTGGTTCCTGAGTGCCCTGGGGGTGATTCCAAGGAAGAGATCCCTGGTGGTGCCAGGAGCAGCTTTCCCTGCCCTCTGTGGTTCCTGAGTGCCCTGGGGGTGATTCCAAGGAAGAGATCCCTGGTGGTGCCAGGAGCAGCGTTTCCTTTGCCTTCTGTGGTTCCTGAGTGCCCTGGGGGTGATTCCAAGGCACACTGCTGGGTTTTCGCTCCTCTCTGTATCCTGGCCAGTGCCATCCTCACAGGGCTCTCCTTTTCCTTGCCATCATCCTGCCCACATGTCCTGAGGGGACACTGGAGAGCCCTGGCAGTGCCCTTGTGAGCGGGGCTTGGTCCCAGAGCACCATGTCTCACTGCCCATCCCACACTGGCTGTGCCAGGATGCTCCTGGGAGCTGCTCTCCAGCCCTTCCTCTCTTGCCCTCCCTCCACTGCCCTCCTGAGAGCTTCAGCCTGAAGGGGCACAGTTTCAGCCCTTATGGAAGGTGGTGGCAGGTGATAATTTCACAACAGCCATGGGGATTGCACTTGAGGGCTCTTTTAGGTTCACAGGTGAGCATCTCTGTTCTTCTCAACAGGAGAGGCTTCTGGTTTCCACATGGTTCATGTCAAGCTGTTCTTCCTCTTCAATTTACACAAATTAGCATTCTTCCCTACCTGGCTCCTGTCCTGCCCTGATCACTGTGGATCCATCTTCTCCAGCCCAGCTGTACCAACCCAAAATATCCCCAAGGCCTTTTCCTTCCACTTTCCCTCTGGCCAGCATTACCTGTCCCTCACCAGCCATCAGCACTGTGGCACTGTCCCTTCCTGAATGGGAACAGTGGGGTGTCCATGGAGGGTCACTGCCTCAAGCCATGGGGATTGCAGCAACCTGGCCCATGGCAGGGGGTTGGAATGAGGTGATCTTTTAGGTCTTGGAATGGACTGTCCAGAGAATAGGAGGTAGAATCCCCATCCCTGAAGGTGTTCAAGGAATGCCTGGATGTGGCACTCAGTGCTCTGGTCTGTGTGACAAGGTGGGGATTGGTCACAGATTGGACTCCGTGGTCTTGGGGCTGTTTTCCAACCTTACTGATTGTGTGATCCTGTGATTCTGTCTCTTCCAACCCAAACCAGTGTGGAACTCCATGGTTCTATGACGTGCATCACTTCTGCATGACGCACTGATGAAAACTCTGGCATGAAAAAGGTCACTCAGACAGGTTGATGTCTTTAACATTAATTTGGGTGTAGGTTTTTCTAAGTTTGTTCCCCTCCATCACCGTTTTCTCCTTCCTTAAGGACAAGATAATTATTCCAATTTGTTATAAATCCACTTTTGCCGTGCTTTGCTCTCTGTTTCCCGTTTCTGTAACGTGCCCTGTGGAGATTTGATAGCGAGTGCAAGTGGTTTTCTTGTGAAAGTTTTCTGATTTTCAGGGCTTGGAGGAGAAAGGGTCACTTCTCAGTTTTGTTGGTTTATGAGTGTGTTGTTAATGTGCTTAGAAGAGTCCAGCACAGAGCTAACGTGAGTGTTTGAAAGAAGAGTCTCTTGTGGTTATGAGAAACTTTGACTGGGCAATATCTGTCTGTCTCCAGCCACAGACAGAATAAACCTGCCTTATTTTCTTGGTGTAACTTATAAACCTGTTACAGTTTTTGCATTAAAATCTCCCTATACAAAGGAGATGTCCATTTTTTGATATTTTATTCATAAGATCCCTCAAGGTGTCATTGAAATTCTCTCAGTCTTTCATCAGCATGATCCACTCTTGGAGGGTACACCTGCACAATAGATGAAATGGTTGTCCTCGGAGAATAATGGCAGCCATCCTGATATTAATTTGGTTCCAAGTAATTATCAAGTTCATATCTTTCAGTTTGCTGGGAAACTTTTTCTTCCTTTTGACTTTCTTCCTTTTTTTTTTCTTTCCTGTTCCAAATAGAATTAGCTGGGCTTGTTAGTGCTGCTCCAGACTCTCCATAGACTGATCCTCTTCTCTGGGACTTCAGCTCAGGTTGATACCTTCAGCCCTGAATTTTTGTCCTGAAATTATTGTTATTGTCGGAAGATCAATAATGGGTCACACAGAAACTTGCACCTGATGGGGGTAGTTAATGCTGTAGGACAATAAAATGCCTTTTATCATTTCTATACAGGTACTGCTCTATCAGTTACACCCTGTGAGTGGACAAGTAGGTCAAGCCAGTGGTGGCCTCTCTCCAGACCAGTTAGATGCTTTTTCTATAATAATATTGAAAAATACAGCCAGAATATGCCCAAAAATACATCTCTGCTGGAGACAAATCCCACTCCTTATCCTGCAGAGCTGTGTGACCAAGACTTTCTCCATCAAGGCTGGTGATGGTGGAAGAACAATTCCAAATCACAAAACTCTGGAGAAGGTGCTTTGGTGATGAATATTTTCAAACTCACCATGGTGCATCAGCAGTTTTGGGCTCGTTAGAGCAGAGGCTCAGCTCCATCCATCCCACAGCACGCTGAGCTCACAGGATGGGGCAGGTTGGAAGGGATCCAGAGAATTCTGGAATATCTCCTGTGTGAAGAATCCACCTGTTCAGTGCTCAGTCACTGCACACAGAAGATTTTCCTCATATTCAGGTGAACCTTTCTTCCTGTTCCTCGTGTCCTGAGAGGATGCCAAAAAACCATGGGTGAGCCTTTGGAAAAGTTGAAGAAGGCCTTAAATCCAATTAAAGCCTTTCAGCACAAGGCCTGAAGGGTGCACAGAAGTCCAAAGGACCAGCTCTGACTGTGCATGTTGGGGTCTCCCATTTAATTCATCCTCTTGCACACCTGTGTGACATATTTACACATCTCTGCCCGTGATGATTAAGACAGAAAAGCCAATTAAAACAGTTGTTATCTAGGAAAAAAAAATTAAAATTTTTTTTATTATTATTTGGGAAGCCTTGCCCGTGAGTGTTGCTGCAGCAGAGGGGTCTGGGCAGAGGAGGAGCCCAACAGCATTCTTTGGATTATTAGGGATTTCTCCTCCTTTCCCCTGGCTCTTGCCAACCCATTTGTATTTTGAAGGAAGCCTGCAAGAAATTTTGTGTTTTCTTCAATTCTCTCAGTTTATTTCTGTTCACATCACTCTCCTTTTTCCCCCCATTGGCAGTAAATCCTTAGGCTGAGCCATCCATTTATTACAGGTTGGCAGCTGCTCAGTCTGCCAGTGTGCTGTGATCTGTTTTTAGCTGCCAATAGTGCAGCATTAACAAATCTCTTCTGATATTTATCTGTGGCACTGCCTTTTGTTAAATGAAGAACACAGAGTTCTGGACACACTGTATTGGGAGTTTTATTGCAGCAAGTAGGGCGCTTAAAACTTCCCTCCACGATTTTTCCAGCCTGGGATAACATCCCCAGCACTCTCTGCATCCTATGATGCATCTTTTTCCTGTTTATTTTTCAGATGCTGCTTCCTGAAAAAGGAAGGTTTGCTGGGAATAATCCTTGTTTCTTTCCTGAATGTTTTATAGAAAAGTCTCAATATTATGGAAAATTGAACAATGTATTGATCCAATTTTTTTCCCAATTGATCTGATTTTTTTCCCATTTTTCTCCTGGAATGATGCTGGAATTTCTATTATTTTTATTATATATATAATTAATGAATATGATTAATAGATTGTATATATAATTTTATAGTAGTAGTAGTAGTAGTAGTAGTGGAATTACCTCCACTTTTATGTGGAAAAGTGCTTTACATCCCTGTAGGTCCCACCACCTGAGGGTTTTATCAGAGGAAATATTCAGGCCAAAAGTCTGTGCTTGAGCTCATTCAGACCAGCTGTGCATCAGCACAATGCTATGGATACCTACTTAAAAAAATATTTATTTCGTAATTCTCATTTATGTATTAATTTCATCACTTGTTCTCATTTAATTACTTATTTCTCCCTTTATTTTTAAGGGTTGGAGAAAGGTGTGGGTTACAAATTGGTTTAACAATAGGAAACACTCACTTGACAATTGTGTTTTACCCTCTTTTTGGTTTTTTTCTTTTTTTTTGTAGAATGTTGTAGGTTTTAATTAACCAGCCTGCAGATGGGCTGGAGAAATGATTCATTTCACAACACATCTCCATCTTTTTCAGCCATCACATACTTAACTTGCAAATTCTCCTGAACTGTAACCCAGTGTCTTATGGCTCTTGATTCTACATTTCCCCGCAGATCGTCTGCCTTCAGTGGTGTCAGAGCTGCAGGATGTGACTGTTAATAACAGGAATTAAACTGCAGCAAAGCCCCGACACTCACATGACGTTGAGGGCCTGATTTCAGACCACCAAGGCAGAAAGCTGAGGCAGGAGAACTTCTGTAGGTTTGTGCCCGTGGGTTGGGATTGTGTGCAGCCATGGGATGGAGCCTGAGGGCCTGCAGTGACAGGACAGGGGAATGATTTAAAATGGGGAGCAGGGCTGGATGGGAGATTGGGAATTGGGAATTGTTCCCTGGCAGGGTGGGCAGCCCTGGCACAGGTGCCCAGAGCAGCTGGGGCTGCCCCTGCATCCCTGGCAGTGCCCAAGGCCAGGCTGGACACTGGGGCTGGGAGCACCTGGGGCAGTGGGAGGTGTCCCTGCCATGGCAGGGGTGGCACTGGGGGGGATTTGGGGTCCCTCCCAACCCAAACCATCCTGGGATTCTGTCATTCCTTAAGGATCACCTGTAATCTGTGATGCAAACCTCAAGAGTTTTTCTACAACTCCCCTGCTCTTGTTGAGGTCTGAGCAGGCACAAAGTCAGCAAAGACGCTTAGCCTGGAACACCAAAATTTATCAACCAAAAACTTGTTGTCCTCCTTGACTTACTGCACAAATCTGCCCCAAAATCAAATCACTGACTGACAGGCCAAATTTCCGCCAAATTTCAAGTCCTACTTTCAACTCTAGAAACTTTTCCATTGAGCAGCTCCAGCTTCCTCCTTGTTTGGAGGTGTCCAGTGCTGCACAGGGGCAGGGGCAGCCCAGGGTTCTGTTTTACAGGGTGATTCTGGCTGGAAAAGACCTCTGAGGTGATGGAGCCCACCCAGGCAGTGCCAAGCCCCCTCCTAAACCATGTCCCACCTGTGTCCTATCCATGTTTTCCACCCCCTGACCCATTCCTGGCAGTCAGGGAGCCGCCCTGATTGGAAACTCCACTGATCAATGCAAGAGGCAAAAGCTCCAATAAATCCAGCTTGCCAAAGGCACCACCCAGAAGGGAACTTTGCAGGCTGAGAGGAGCTTTGGCAAATTTACCAGCACGTGGGAATGGGGCTGTAAATGAGGGAATTACAGTGGCCATTAATGCTGTTCTGTAATGTTCTCTGACTCTACACCCATAATTTTAATTCCCAGAAAAAGGCTTGGATGCCCAGTGCTTTATAGGCAGAGGAGTGACTGCCAACAAACCTAAGTTTGGTATCAGGTCTGCAGTGGCAAATGGACTGGATGTGTTTTCTTGCACTTAAAATTCAAAATATCCTCTATTTGACTAATCAATGCTTTTTCTTCCTTCGCTAATCTTTTTCCTTTTTTATTTGACATGACCATAAAAAAGTGCATTTTCTCCAAATCCCACGTTTAAAACCATGGAAAGCACAAGCCTGGGACCCTTTTCCTGGAGGATGGATTTCACTGAAGCTGTCTCAAGTGCACCTTTCCCTCCTGGGCTCATCCTCTTGCTGATTCTTCTAAGATTTGTGAGAGGTTGTTGCTATGGCACAGACCTTGGGAGGATTTAATGACCTGTGCTACTTTGCATTAAAAAGTTTTACTAATCTCCTGCTTGGAATGGCTTTTAAAGCTGTGTTGGAGCCAGGCCCTTGGTTTAGGGCCTTGATCCCACTGGTGAATTTTCTTTAGGACTCACAGAATCACACAGGTAACTCAATTTCCTCTTTATCTCGGGCACGTCATGGCTGGTGATGCTTTGCTAAATATACTGAGTTTTAAATACATCCCAAGGGTCTTGGCTAGGAAATCCCTCAGGGATTTGGGGGATGAGCTGTGGAAAGGGGGGCACAGGATGCACCAGTGTCTCCACACCCCTGTTAGTAGCTGAACTCCTGCCTGTTGGGTATTTTGGGGTGCTGTGGGGCTCGGGACACAACATTTGGGGTCAGCAAATGGGATTACTCCTGTTAATAGCTGAACTCCTGCCTGTTGGGTATTTTGGGGTGCTGTGGGGCTCGGGACACAACATCTGGGGTCAGCAAATGGGATTACTTTGCCCTGCACCCTCTGGATGCCTGTGCTGGAGTGTGGGACAGGATCAGCTCCTTCTACCTCTAATGATTCCAGCTTAGTTAACATTTTTTTCTTGTCCCTGATGCCTTTTTCCTTCAGAAATAACTGTTTATATTCAGTTTAATGCAGATAAAACCATTACTTCTTCACTCTCCAGAAACTCTTTATGCTTCTTAATTAAAGCTTTTGTCTGAACACAAAATAATTAATACATAAAATGAAGCAGAGGGAAAGAATTGACTGTGAAACCAGTCACTCAGTTGTATATTTAAACAATATTTAATCATTAGAGTAACACAGTGCTTGCACTTTTGGAAAGAAAACAAGCCTTATACTTCATGTTTATTTAACACTTTGACTAGTTCATTCTTGGAGGTATGAAATGAGGCTTATAGAGTGCCAGAGCAGTAAATCAGACGTTCTGAAAATTACTGGGTCTTAAACAGTAGTGTCATTTTAAACCTAAACAGTTCAGTGGTGCACCAGCACATAAAAGTGACCTCTTAGAACAACATCTACTGTTTACACTGAAAGGCGAGGCAAGGAAATAAAAACAAGGCATAAAATATGGTGCAGTGAGGATGGCATTTACTTGTGTTTGTGCCTCTGGTCTGGATGCTGATGGGTGTGATGGCTTTCACAGAATTAATGCATTAGAGACAGTCCGTGCAAAGAATAACGTCATGGATATCACATATGTGCCCACATGTGTGTAACCAAAATTTTGGGCAGCTTCTCACACCCAAGCACTTTCCACCTGAGCCTTCACTCAGATTTTAAACCTCATTTGGGTTGGCACCGTGGTTGCTCACTTTACAGCTTTTTATATGGGTGATCTCATGAAAGAATTTATTGTCGGGGATATTTGTAGAGGAAAAGACACAGGGATTCAAAGCAAATATTCCATTTCTTTTGTGGAGAGCGAGTGCTGAATGTTTGGATTGTAGGTGTGATTTGCTTGCACTTTGCAAGCACAAAGGCCCTGCTTCACCACAGGTTGTGTATGGCTTTTACAACCAGCTACACGCTTGGCTTCTGAGCACAGAATAACCACAGAGTTTGGCTCAAAAGCGAATGTTTTTTGCCCAAATTGTTCATTAACATTTTTTACCAAGCTGTTCTTCAGACAGGAGTGGGCAGAGAGGATTTTGGGTGGTGGGTAGGTGAATTTTTGCAGTGAAACCTGGAGATTCCCTCACCCAGAGCCATCAGTCATTCCTGGGGTTTGGTGATGCATTTAAAACCTCTTCCCAAGCCTGGCCCACTTCAGGGCTGTCCAGGTTTATTGCCCAGCCCCAGAGGATTTCCCAGTGCTGTTCATCCTCCTCATGGGATAAATGGAGGCAAAACTGCCTTGTGGAGGTGAAAAAGCAGAAGCACCTTCCCAGCTGCCAGGCTGGACGTGGCTGTGGAACACTCATGGACCACGCTGAGCTCGGACTCTCCTCTGGTCACTCTGGTCACTCTGGTCACTCTGGTCACTCTGGTCACTCTGGCTCGTGACCCTTTGGGAGCTGCTGCTGGGCAGGAAAGCTCTGCTGGTCCTGTTTCCAAAACACTTGTGAGTAAGAGATGTGAATTTGGGGTAATTTTGTTTTATTTTGTAGCATTTTAAGCTTCGTTTTTTGGTCTGTTTGTTTGGTTTTTTTCAGTGGTTTTTCATTGCGTTTTTAAATTGATGTCTGGGGTTTTTGTGGGGTTTTTAAAAGGACACATTTACCTTTACATTTGCATTTAAATTTGCATTTGCATGTACATTATATTTACCTGCTGGAGCAAGTCCAGAAGTGGTCATGGAGATGCTCCAAGGGCTGGAGCCCCTCTGGAGCCAGGCTGGGACACCTGGGGGGGCTCACCTGGAGAGGAGCAGCTCCAGGCAGAGCTCAGAGCCCTGGCAGGGCCTGAAGGGGCTCCAGGAGAGCTGCAGAGGGACTGGGGACAAGGGATGGAGGGACAGCACACAGGGAATGGCTCCCAGTGCCAGAGGGCAGGGCTGGATGGGAGATTGGGAATTGGGAATTGTTCCCTGGCAGGGTGGGCAGCCCTGGCACAGGTGCCCAGAGCAGCTGCCAACATCATAAAACGTTTAAGTCTCTGGACTACCAGAGTGAGAGTCTCAGAAATTGGGGACCAAAGGTGAAATCTCTGCTGAGACAGAACTTCTGAATTCCAGAAGTGCTCCCCTAGGAGCAGGTAATGATGTTTATTTCCCTGTTACATCACATCAAGAGCCTAATGAGGAGGAGTGATGGGTTTAAATTTGAAGAGCACATGGAATGTGATTTTTATTAGGTTGGATCCTGAGTGAACAGAACATTGAAACTGTAATTATGAATATTTTACAAATGTGAACCTTCAATTAACTGTATCAGTTGTGTTTGTGAACTATGGAGAACTTGCATTATTAATGAACACACAAGGTTAATATTAGTTTATTTATCATTTGGAATATGGCTTTTGAGCTAATCATACAAGTCCTGCCACATTCAATTTTGATTAATGCAGGAAGTTCAGGCAGGCTTTGTTAAACAAATATTTATTATGTGTGATGTATTATAAAGTAATAAAGCATTTTTCCTCCATCTCAGGTCCTATATACAAACACCTTCCACTATGGTGAAGATTTGTCAGCAAACATCCTCTGGTTATGAGGACAACAAATAAATCATGAGAGTCTCCTGTTTGATTTTTTTTAAAAAATTCAGATTTAATCCCTTTTACATAGAGGAGGCTGCAGTGTCCTGCAAAGTGTTCTGCACCCCCACATGGGTTTGATGTGCAGATTGAAATTGAGAATATTTGCTGCAATTAATCCCCTTCCTTCTAATTTTCCTCCATTTCAGTGCAGTTGGAGAATTGGGCTACTTTAAAGTCCAACACCATTTCTAGCATGGCCAAATTATTCCAAATAAGGAGAATTTCAACACCTGAATTACAGTTTTGGGAAGTTTTGTCTCATTCCTTGCTGGCCTGGGGGAGCCCTGGGCTGGGCAGGGACTTCCAGCAGATCTTGGCCAGTGGATCTCGTTTGAAATGGAAGGAGGATCTTGGATGTGAATTAAAAAAACTTATTTGTCATTCAACTTTCAAAACAGCATTGTCAGCCACAAAGCTTCAACAATCAGGAGTGAAATCTGATATTGTCAAGAATGCCAAGCACTCTTAATGTGGGGTTTGGTTCAGAAAAGAGTTAAGACTCAACCTAAACCTCAGTGAAAGCTGAAAGAACAACAGAGCAACTTGGTTCAAGTGTCTGAGGCTTTAAAAATACTCCCTGAGTCACAAGACTGAAGGTATAAATCCCATGAATTACAACACAGTTAATGAGATTCTTCTGAAGGAGGGCTCTTCTGAATGCCAATTTTGGCAAGTTTGTGTTGGGCAATAGGCCACATCTTAAAAGTGTTAGGAGGATTTAAGATTATTTCATTTAGGGGTGAAATATGAATTTTATTTTAAAATTTGTAACCATAAGTTTATCCTGTATAATTTATGTGCAGTTTATTCTGATTTAATGATGTTCAGCCCTTCCCCTTATATAATCAAAGCAGCGTCTTAGTTTGGAAAAGCCTCTGGATGATTCAATGGTTTTCATTACTTTTTTAATCTTAAAAACAATTTTTTAAAATATAAATATTCTGTCAGCAATGCACAAATTTAACTTCTTCTTTGCTTTATGATGATTTGGTCAGTAAAATAAATAAATAGTTGGGCAGCACCCAAGTTGGGAAGGGCTCCATCCTCCTCCAGTGTTAGTGGAATTCAGCAGTGTCTGCTTTAACCAGTTTCAGTGTAGCTGTTACAATTTTCATCCATAATATATGATCAGTTTGTAGGAATTTCCTCTACATGTGAGAAACAGACTTAATGCCAACGTTCTCAAATTGGAGTTAGTTATAAATAATGCACTAATAGATGTGAAAGAGCGTAAATGATTCCTTTGTGTGGTACCTGCGAGGTTGTTAGTGCTTCTTTAAAAAACAAACAAACCCTCTTTTGCACGATATTTATTCCCATCTCCTCCATCAAAGGGGTTGCAGTCTTTGTACCTTTTTATGTAAATTAAAAAATCTTTAGCCAGTTCTGTGTCAAAAATAAATAGTTGAATGAGCTTGCAGACAACATTTATTTTGTATGTACATTAATGGGCACTTCCATTTTTTCCTGCAGGCTAGAATCCACTTTGAAATTCATGTTTGATAAATTCCCTGGCTTTCCGAGTAATTTAGCTGTCTATAGGGCTGTTGATCCTTTGAGTGTATTGCTGAACCATTGGGACTTGTGCACCACATCTGCATATCCAAGTTCAAATATATACTCAAGATGATTGGTTTAAACTTTAAGTTGTTGATCTTATTCCTGATAGATTTGTTAGATTGTCTCCCATTTCATTTCTAAAATCTGTGCCTAATCCATAAATACCCCTTCTTAAATATGTCTCCAATAAATTCACTGATTGAGTTTGTCATTCTGTAAGCACAGGGCTGAATTAATATTCAGTGTAGGCTGATAATCTTTAGACACAATGCTGGCTGATGCTGCGTGTGCCAGTGGAGCAGGGCACGCTCAGCACAGCCCCAGCAGAGGTGCTGCTCTCCAAAGTAGCAAAATTTCTGGGAAAATTCCCCTGGTGCCTCCTGAGCATTTAAAACGGGACCCAGCTCTCGCTGGGGTATGAAATGAGCCGGCAGGGATTGGGATTATCAGCCTTTCCAAGGCTCAGGCTCCTTTGGCTTTGCTTTTTCTCTCTCTCAGACATCTGAAATGTTCGGTTTGAGCCCTCGGTGGGAGAGGATGGAGCTGGTGGAACCCAAATTTCAGCACTTTGAGAGCTACAGCGGGGCAGAGCCATGTGCCGATTCCAGGCAGGCTGTTCCAGACCTGAGCTGCCCTGGGCTGCTGTGCAATCCCCTCCAGGCCCAGGAATTCCTCCCCTGCCCTCTCCTCCTGTCCCAGCGCCGCACCCAGCCAGGGGGGATGCAGGGATAAAGGATTGGGGTTTTGGAGAGGCCCCAAATGAGAGAACAAGGACCTGCACAGGAACTGTGTGAGCGCAGGGTGCTGCCTCAGGGTTTGGCTTTTCCATGTTTCACATTCTGTGCTGCTTTAGTGTGTGGATCTGAGCTTCACATCAGGGGATGCTGAGCTCTGAGCACAGAGCAGGGAGACAAAACAATTCCTGCTCCAGCTGGGCACCAAGGACAAATGATCCAAATCTCAGCCCCAAGAGCACAAACACCGTGGGCTGGAGAGAGAAAAACAAGCAGGGTGGGACTGCAGGGGCTAAAGCTGGAATGGGACAATGAACTGCAAGGTGCAAATGGAGCAGAACTGATCCCAGGGACAGACCCCGTGCCCGGCCGTGCATTTTGGGGCCATTTTGGTTCATCTTGGGTGCAGCCCTGGCTGGGCTCTTGTGCTGCCCAAGGTGGATCCATGGAGGAGATCCTTGGAATCAATCCCTGCTTTATTCTGGAGCTCTGCCCAGCCTCTGCTCTGGGGCAGCCTGCACAAGGCATCAATGGCATCACTTCCACTTTTCACCTCTTTCTCATAAGAGCTTCTTCTAAATGTTGTGGTCACCCCTCTGATAAAGAAAGGGGGCATTTAAAAATGTCCTGTGAATGTAAATTAATTCAAAACTCTTTTTAAGCATAAGATCAGTCATTCTGTTATAAAACTACTTGTCTGGTTTGCTCTGCAAAGTAGGAGAAATAATTCAAATAATTTAAAGTTGGAACTTCGGGATTTTTAAAAGCCTGGTCTAGTGAAAGGTGGTTGGAACAAGATGGTCTTAAGATCACTTCCATCCCAACCCATTCCATGACTCTATTATTTATTTTCTTGTTATAATTTTAGGGGATTGGCATTTATTTTTTGTTCCATTTAATAAATTCCTTAATCTGAGAAGACTCTGCTTTGCTTTCTAGAGGGATGGGGTAAGGTAGCAGTGTGGGTGCAATAACCTATTCTGACAGCAATATAACAAGAATTTCAATTAAAATCCTTCTCTTTTTCTTGTTTCTATTCTTTATAAGAAATTATTCTAATAATGTATCTTGTGTGGTCTTTTAAGGTAAATTCCAATAAGTTCCTTGTCTTAATTAATAAACTGATCTGACTAGTGGTATCAAGAGTCAAATTTAGAGTCTCTGGGGCCTTTTTGTGACAGAGAGGAAAAGAAATGCAGTGGGGAGGATTTTCCTGCTTGTGAGGGTTTTGTTTTGTGTTATTGTTTTGATTGTTTTGTTTTAGTAATATCTAAAAACTTGTCTTTGATTTAAAACTCTTAGTCATGGTTTAATGAACTGAATTGATTAACATCACAAGGATTAGAGAAATATATTTTCTAGATCTAAAATGTGTATAAATATTTGTATGAATATATAGATTGATTGTCTCACAGAGGTTAATGTTTATTACTAAATTAATTTTTAAGGTATTTTTAAAGATTGTTTTTAAGATATCTTTTCCATTATGCTTTTTGTAGGGGAGAAAGATGTGTGCACTTTCCCCTGCATGGGGAAAACCCTCAGCTCTGACCTGAAATTTCTCATTCTACACCAAATTCAGCTTTGTCAGAAGCAGCACCACAGTGCCAGTGTATTTAACATGATTTACTGCTTTGCTCACTTAAATGAACAAATAGGTCCATATTTCATGGAGGTAATTAGGCACATCTACAACCTTAATAATGTGACTTTCTCACAGGTGCAGTCCTGATAAAGTCCCTCAGCCAAACTTTGTCTTCCCAACTGAGCCCATCCAAAGCTCTTTGCTCCAGGACATCCTGCCCACCTGTGTCCCTTTATGTTGGGCTGTTGTCAGTGCTTTCCTACAAACTGCTTTGCACTGTCTGAACAGCCCCAGTGCGTGTGGTTTGGAGTGGTCACTAAATGAGTTTATGCCCAAAGTGCCTTCAGATTGGTGATTAACTCGTTTTTATCAGCAGAATGTGGATTCTGCTCATGGAAAATATCAGATCCAAGCTTCAGCTTCCCTCTGCTCCAAGTCAGTGCTTGGGAGCTCACATGTTGTGTTTCCAGTGCTGCTGTTTTCTGCTCTGGTTCCTTTCCCTGCTCACTTGATCTGGGATATTGGGCTCTGAGGCTGATGTGATCCTACTTCTTGTAAGGGAGAGGTGGCAGAAATCCAGGGAAAGCTCAGCCCAAGCAGAGGGAATTTCCTGGGCGGAAAGTGGGAGAACACAGGCCTGGTGCTCCTGGAAGGATTCATTAAAGGGTTTGGCTGGGAAGGGACCTTAAATCCCCCCCAGTGCCACCCCTGCCATGGCAGGGACACCTCCCACTGTCCCAGGTGCTCCCAGTCCCATCCTTGGGCACTGCCAGGGATCCAGGGGCAGCCACAGCTGCTCTGGGCACCCTGTGCCAGTGTTTCACCTTCTCATCATAAAATCTTTCTTACATCTGGTCTGAACCTCCCCTCTATTAGTTTAAACCAGTGCCCCTCGTCCTGTCACTGCAGGCCCTACTAAAAGGTCTGTCCCCATCTTGCTTAGAAACCCCTTTAAATCCTTTCACCTGTTCACTCTCTTTGATTTTCCAGTGAAAATTCTTCCTTAGCAGAGCATGTCGAGGGAGCAAAGACACCCTGACCACTTCTGCCTCTTCCCACTGTTCTCCTTTGCAGCTCTTCAGCAGGGATCAGCCTTAGAATTCCCGCTGGAGTTGAGTTTCTCCATCCTGGAGGTGGCCCAGCCTCAGTAAGAGCTGGGGGTTTGTGTGTGGGTGCAGCAGGCCTCCCCTGCAGTTTGCAATAACCCAGGATTCGATGTTTGCAGCGGTGCCGTGCTCATCCCTGCAGCAGCTCTGGGCAGATCTGAGCCAGCCCGAGGTTCTGGGCTTGTCTAGAGCTCATGGATCGTGCCACGGAGTCAGGAGGTGCCTGGCAGCTGTCTGCAGATGTGCAGGGTGTGTCTGCCTCGGATGGAGCTGTCCTTACCTGCCCACTCCCTGCCAGTGCTCTCCTCGTGGCTCCTTCCAGCTCCACATGCTTCCATGGGTTCCCTCCTCAATCCCCCTGGATTGTTCAGCTGGATAGAGGAGATTTCCCTGACTGATACATCCCTGAATCCTGCTGGGTTCTGCTGTGGTCACTCCCATTCAATCTGAGTTATTTCTGTATTTCTTCTGGCCTCCCCTCTCTCCGCAGAGCAATTCTGGGCGCTTTTCTTACATCTCAGACAATTTTCTGTTGTTCCCTTTTCCCTCCTCATTCTGAACTTCTTCCTTTGGGACTTTGGGCATTTCTAAGAGATTCTTTGGGGCTCTTTCCATTGCTCTGCCCACCCCTGATTTTTTCACCCCCTAATTTTTCCAGGTCAAGATTTTTTCTCCCAGGACCCCCTCGTTCCTTCCCAAGGTGCTCACTCCACCTGCTCCCACCCTCCTTCCCCTTCCCTCCCTCCCTCCGGGGCTGTCACAGCTGCCCAGGTTTGCTGTAGTCAATTTTTGTTTCATCTTGCAGTCAGTCTTACATAAATAGTGGAAGTTTGGCCTTGCCCGGGGTGATTGATGGGAAGGTATATTTGTACATATCGATTGAGATAAAAAATTAGTAGTTCGCAATAGGAAAGGCAAATTAGTCATCAGAAGGAAGGTGCTTGGAGTATTTTAAGAGTTCCTTGATTAATTCTTGTGCTGTGAGTTCTTCTGACAGTAAGTTTTATGTCCTGAGATGTGGGAGGATGAGGCAGTAGTATCAGGTTATTGCAAATTTTACTTTTACTCCTTGCTGATTTATTTTACTGGCTCTCACCACGATTAGACACAGAGGGCTAAAAATGTCTTCATTTTGGGGTGACAACTGCCCTTTTCTGGGCTGGAATGAGGAGCCAGGAAGGAGGGGGGAGGTTTTAGCCAAGAAATTATTTTCCTTTTCATGAAAATTAATATTTAGAAGCTAGCCTGTATAAAATCAAAATAGCCTTTATCCATGGTGACAAGCCCATCAGCTGGATGTTATCTCTAAAGGAGGAAAGGACTAATTCTGTGATACACTGATTAGGCTGAGAAGTCATTTTTTTCTCTGCTTACTTGACAATTTTCTCCCTAATCACCTCATTGAAAGTAGTTTTTAATAAGCATCATAGGAGGCTGAGAGCTCTCGATCTTCCTAAAATACTTTCCACTTTTCCAAGGATGCTGCAGCATGTTTTTTAGTTTTCCTTTATTACAAACTATAACAGAATTGTTCCCAATAAAAATTGACTTATATTTGGCACTTTTAATTTGTCCAAGAATAATTTAGATAGAGATTCCAATTACTTTGGAAGGAAGGCATTTGCTCCATACTCTCTGAGCTTGTTTAAAAGGAAGTCTTTGATAATTTGCAAGCATTTCTCATGAAAGGCAATTTTACTTAACTGGAATCCAGAAGGAAAAAAAAAAAGATGCACAGAGGTTTCAATTTTTAAACTGATAACAAAGCACTATATTTATGCTGTTACATTTCAGCACAAAGAGACTGCAAAATAACCTTTTTTAGTTAATGGGAGAAAAAAAGATTTAATTGCTGTGAAACACTTATTCTACATATTATCTCTTTGATTAGCAGACAGTTGTAAATGACTTATTCAATGTAATTGCAAACTCTGGCATGGAACCCAAAGTAAATTATTTGTCTTTGCAGTCAGGGTGAGTTTGAACACTTTTAATTGCAGGATTTTTTTGAGCTTAGCAGAGCTCAACAAAACACGTCCAGAGTGTTTAGGGTTTCGATTTTGCGTGGATGTTTGAGTGTTGGTGCCCATCAGGCTGGGATTTGGTTAGCAAAGTGTGTCAGAGGAAATGCCAGCACTTCTCTTGGTGTCCCATCTTCTGAGGTATTTCCAAGTGTGGTGGTTGAGTGAAAAAAATCATGGAATCAACATTATTTTAACATTATCAAATCCTTGAGGTAGGAAAGGCCTCCCAGGCCAGCGACCCCAACCATTCCCCAGCACTGCCAGGGCCACCTCTGTCCAAGTCCCCAAGTGCCACATCCACACAGCTTTGAGTCCTCCAGGCATGGGGACTCAGTGCAAGGTGTGTGGGGTGTCTTTGCCACCTCCCTGCCACCTCTTCTGTGCCTCACACCAAGCTCTAGCAACAACCTCCTGCATCCTGAATCTGTTCCCAGGGCTGGAATTGTGAAAACCTTCGCTATAAATTAGGGAACACGATTGCTTCATGCCATGGCTGCTGCTGGATCTCATAATCCCAGTCCTGTGCAGAAGGCAGGAATGGTGTGAGAAGGAAGGGAAGGGTCAAAGTGAACGGGCAGAGGAAAGCAGGAATATTCAGGTTGGTGTGAGAAGGAAGGGAAGGGTCAGAGTGAACGGGCAGAGGAAAGCAGGAATATTCAGGTTGGTGTGAGAAGGAGGGAAAGGTTCAGAGTGAATGGGCAGAGAGCTGGGAGTGGGTAAACCAGGAAACCCTGGAATTCTGAAGTGGAAAGCTCCACCTGGGAGCTGTTGTCCCAAGGGGAAGCTCCAAGAGGGGTTTTTCCGTGAGCCCTTCCGCACATGGTGATGACTGGCAGGTGGCAGGCGCCCAAAATGCTGGGCCAGAAGGACGTGCCAGGGCTCCAGCCTGGGAGATGGTGGTGATGGCATCAGCCCTGGCTGGCAGCACTGTCACACCCAGTAGCTACAGAGACGAATTAGGGGACAGTGAGCAGAAAACAGTCCTTGTCTGGGGGATTTCAGAGGAGATCCTGTGCCTGTGCCTTGTTTGAGAGCTGCTTGGTCAGGCACAAGGCTGATCAGCTGCAGGATCCCAGAAACAGAGGTCAGGACGTGCCTCTGGGGGAGCACTGAAAATGTTCCCCCTCCTGCCCGAGGTACCCACCCATCCTCTGCTGCAGTGCTGAGGGCCAGATATTAAACTGAAACACCTGCACTTCCAAATAGGAATGTTTCCAAGGAGGGGCTGAGGAGGATTTGGCCGAGCAGTTTGTGTGAATGATTCTCCGCGGTTCGTGGGAGCACGGGGAGCAGTTCGGGAGGTGAGGATGCTCTGCAGGTGGCTGCTCTCTGCCACCAGCCCGTGCCACTTCCCTCTCCACGTCGTGCCACTGTCCTGATGTAACAGGGACCCTCACAGGGACTGGTTTCAGCCAGGGTTGCTCGAACAAGAAGCAAAGCCGGGGTCGTGTAGCAGATCACACAAGGCTCTGGTCGTGCGTGTCACGCAAAGTCACCACCCAGCAAACACAGGGTGAACCAAAGCAGGAGAAAAGAGGAATCAGGTTATAAAAACCCAAACCACGCACGCAATTGCATATGCAAAGGCCTTGTTTGGGTTTGTGCTGAATTTCCATGAGGAGATTTTTTATTTTTTTCTTTGCTGCAGCTGCATGGATTCACAGGATTCTTGTGAAATGGAGCAGGAAGGGGTCTGGGCTGTCTCTGCTGCTCAAAGTGCACTCTGCCACCAGCCAGGGACACAGGCAGGCAGCCAGAGAGGCTGAAAACATCCCCCTCCTCCTCCTAAATGCCACCAAGTGCGAGTTAGAGCTATTTACTCTGGATTAACACACTCAATTCCTCATTGAAACCATTGTTTTAGACTTTCCAGTCAGTTCCCATTAGTTACTAGTTTAGAAGCCCATGGTATATTTAGACATCATATACATTTGTCAGTGAAGAGTAGCTTAAATGATCTACTTTGCTCACTGCTTAATTATGTTATTTTACTGTTCCTGAAAACCTGACACAAGGCAAATTTACATTACTGTGCTCCTAATTAGCCAATAATCCTTAAGGATTTGAATGATACATACCCAAAGTAATTTCCTCGTTCACTAAATATGAATTTCCTTACGTTAGGTTAAGAAGATGGCACAATGACAGCAGGCATCTTGGTGATGACAGCTCTCAACATGTTTGTCTCCGGAGTCAAAATCTATTAAAAGACACATAATGATCTCAGCACTTTCTTAAAGTGTAGAATGTGAAATCAATAGGGTTGTGTACAAAGGGGAGCAACATTTACCTCTTTTAACCGTTGTTAGGTTGTCCAGCACTCCAGGTTTCTGAGAGGTGAAAATATTTATAGTCCTGGCTTTCTAAATATCTCAGCTGGATCTCTTCATTCATTCAGCATCTCTGAAGCTTCTCAGACCGAGTGAAAATGCAGATGTGGAGGAAACTGCTCCAAAAGAAAGGCCTGGCAGGCTCCTTCCTGCCTCAGACACCTCATCTGGTGCCTGATTCTGTCCCTCTAGTGACACCAACCTGGAGCCCTGGGTCCTGGGATCCTCAGCACAGGAGGGATGTGGATCTGATGGAGCAAATCCAGAGCAGCCATGGAGCTGCTCCAAGGGCTGGAGCCCCTCTGGAGCCCGGCTGGGGGAGCTTGGGTGCTCACCTGGAGAGGAGCAGCTCCAGGGAGAGCTCAGAGCCCCTGGCAGGGCCTGAAGGGGCTCCAGGAGAGCTGCAGAGGGACTGGGGACAAGGGATGGAGGGACAGGACACAGGGAATGGCTTTAAACTGAGAGTGGGTAGATTTAGATGGGATTTTGGGAAGGAATTTTTGGCTGTGAGGGTGACCAGGCCCTGGCACAGGTGCCCAGAGCAGCTGGGGCTGCCCCTGGATCCCTGGCAGTGCCCAAGGCCAGGCTGGACATTGGGGCTGGAGCACCTGGGACAGTGGGAGGTGTCCCTGCCATAGCTGGGGTGGCACTGGGTAATTTCAAGGTCCCTTTCAAGCCAAGCCATTGGGGGGTTCCATTACGCAAAATACAGAATTTCACACCTGGCTTTGTCCTGTCTCTGGCCATTGAACTCCTGCTCTTTGAAAGATCCTGTCTTTGTCACCACTGCTGTTGTTGGACTGGCTGGGGCGTTGTGGGGATGGTAACAGTTTGTGTTTTCCACTCTAGACAGTTTAATTTAATGCATTATTACATTTGATCCAGATGCTACAGTGATGGGTGCATAAAAATAATTAAATACAGATAAATAGACCGTAACGACTTCACCATTGCCAGTTGTTGGAACAGGGAGTTACGTATCAAAAATGCAGCGCCAGAAAATTACTTGAATTTCTAACTAGTGCAGGAAAACTTTCCATGGACACTGTGACTGGCAGAGCTCAGTGCTAAATCTTTTCCCACAAGTCCAAGACTAAAATTCATACAGCTAAATGGAAATTCAAAGTTTTCAGTCTCGTTTTATAACTTTTCCAGTGATTTTGTTTGTGAAATCAACACCTGTGAGTGTAGATGTGGTGAATACAGGCCACCTCTTTTTTCTGCCACACCATCAGCTGATGACATGAGACCAGCAGATGCTCCTGCCTGCAGAGATGCTGTTCCATGGATTGGGAATGATGGTAGTTGGAGCTGTGGTGTGGTTCCCAAACCGAGTGCCAAGGAAACTACACCTGGTGATTTCTGTCTCCTGCACTATTGACACTCATATTCTTATCTAAGTTACTTGTGCATTTTTAATTGGATGTAGTATTTTTTTTTCCATATCATAAACTGTTTTTTGAAATAATTCTGCCCTTTTAAATGTCTCCCAAGGGGTTTCATTTCACAGTGAGTGAAAGGCTCCATTGCACAGGGATACAAGGAGGGACAGATGCTGACATTGGAACAGGAACTAGAACTAAGGCTATGTAGGGAACATCCCTTCTAAGACTAGAACAGGAAAATCAGAGCCCCTGAAGGTCTCTGTCTGGGCAGTGGGAAGAGCAGAAAAGGACCCTGATATTCCAGGGCAGCAATGCTGTATTCCCCTGTCCAACACTGCAGAAACCACTGTGGAAATGAGTGATGGAAGTGCCTCATAAAAACAGGATAATAGCATTTCAGCCTGGTTTGCTTAAAAAGAAATGAGTAGGGTCCTTAGGGGGTTTGTCCTCACCCTGCCAAGAGAAAAACTATTCTGTGATGAAAATGGGTAAGAGCCCCCTTTATCTGCCCCTTGGCAGATGCACACTGGGCCCATTCCTTGTTGAAGTTCAGGCTCTTGTGCAAGGCACTTCCCATTTTTCCTCAAAAAATAAAAATAAAAAAAAAGTGGGGGAACAGCTTTAAACCCCACTTGCATTGTGTGGATTCACACGAGGTTCAGTCCAGGGAAATGATGATGGGGTGCTGAGTCCCCATTCATTTCAGTGGGAGTTTGCCTTGAATGGGGGAATTTGGGAAAGGCTGAGCCCAGGATTTGTGTGTGTTTGCTCATGGATCAGTGAGGCACACGCATCTGCAATTGAATATGCACTTTGTTAGGTTAAGAAACATTTCTTTATGCTCTGCAAAGCAAGTGAATAAAATCGAGGGGGAAATATACACTGTGTCAGCTCGCCTGCGTGGGAAAAATACTTTATTTTCTGTTGTAAAGACAAAGAGTACAGAAAGAATAAAAGCTGTGGTGTGTATGATCATCCCATATAAGCACATTAGTAAAGCACTGTGGTACCAGTCGTGTTGTGAACTTAAAGCCACCCCTAATTAAACTGTCTGCATCCCCCAGCATTTCCCTGTAATGATGTCAAGCCGTGCAGCAATTAGTTGTCTCTCTATGAATGTAAACACTGTTTGTAAATCATATAAATTTAACCTGCTTGGCTTCTTGAAAAGCTCCGAAAAGGGAATTAATTAATATTGTGGATTTCGGAGTTCTGATTTATTGAATCGTTTTTTGAGCGTCTTGATCTAACGTTTTCTGTGTTTCGTGGCAATTAATTTTGGGAGCAAAGGTAAGACTTATTAAAAATCTGGGGTATCATTTGGGGTGGGACTAATGGTGTGCATGGAGGCATGCAAAATATTTTATTGCACTAACACAACTGCTGGGGGTTTCTTTTAAATTGAGATTTAGTCCATTCTAAGGATGTGAGTGCCCTGACCTTTCAGCGTTCTGCATTTTGCACCTCCTGTACTACTTCAAGCTAATTTGAATGTGAAGTTTGAATCCTGAAGAAAGATGCCCTTCTGCAGTAGTTCATCTTCTCTTTAGAGATCAGACTAAATGCCCGTGGCAATGTGCTGGGAAACACAGCACATTACCATGAAATAGCTCCATTAGAGACAAAGAAATGTAAACAAAACAAGCACATTTGCCACTGGTTTTAGCTCAATTATATTTCTCCTATTGATGGTGTTGCCTAAAATGAAGAAGTGCTCCAGACCTAAATTTAGTAAACCTTTTGTTGCAATTTACTCCAGCAAAACCTCTGCTGCTGGAGGTGGATGGTTTACCTGAGCCATCAGCTACATAGCACGTTTATGGTTATTGTATTTTACAGGTTGATAGATTTTTATATTCTGTCCAAGTCAGGATCTTACACCACCTGGTTTATTATTTAGTAATTTACAGTGCAGTCAGGCATGTTTGGTTTAATGTAGGATAAACTTATAAATCTATTGTTCCTCCAGTTGCTGGGGTTGGTGTGCAATGAACTACAGAGCTTGATGCGTACATACATTTCAGCTCTGCTTATTTTCTTTGATAGGGAAGCAGGCAATAGATAACACAGTGACAGTGGCATCCCAGGGGACAGCAAAATGTGAGAGCAACACACCATCAGGTTAGTAGGTCATTATTGTATGAGCACTGAGCCATTAATTGACTACTGTACCAGGCTCAATCTGTGTCAGATTATGGCTTTTGGCAGCAAGAACTCTTATCTAATAGCTAACTTTGTTTCTTTACTGTCTTTTTATTAGGGTTTTTGGGAAAAAAATTATACCTAAAAAGGTAAATATATTTGTTGCACTTAAAAAAAAAGAAAAAAAAAAAAACAAGCCAGCCAAACCAAACCAACATACAGAATAGTGGTAATGTCAATAGGTAAAAATCCCTGTGAGGGAGCAGCTAGCAGAGTGTTTTGCTAATATTTGTGAGTAGTTTTTTGCAAACTTGAGCAGTCAGATACTTCATTTAGGGGTAATAGATATTATGGGTGCAAAACTAACAGGAATTGGTAGGTGGTGCCTGAATTATTTTGTTAATCTGTAGCATTGGGTGAGAATAAGAGAATAGCCAGACTGTAACAACAACAATAAACATAATTTGTACAAACCTTGCTGCTTTCTCAGAAAATTGTGCCTTAAAAAGAGGGGAATTGTCAGTCCTGGCATGGGTGATGGTCAAACAAGAGCTCGTGGCAGGGCTGTGCCACCTTCCCCCAGCACCTGGCTCCTGCTCCACGGCTGAGCCACGAAATAAGGGAAGAAATCAGTGATGTGAGGAAGATTTGAGGGAAAAAATCATCTGCTCTTTGGCCACTGGCAGCAGGCAGGGTGGTCCTCAGCCACCTGTGTCCATCAGAGGGCAAATTCCCAGCTTGAACAGGCTGTGGGAGGCTGAGGATGTCAATGCTCAGCCCAGTGCCAGGTGAGGCAGGATTTTGAGCTGGGTTTAAGGATAAATCCTGCTTGCTGTTCAGAGGTGATTTCAGGTTTCTGCCATCTTTCAGCTGAGATCTTTGGCTGGGGCTAAGATGCCGATTTAGCTCATCCCTGCACCTGCCAAATCCAAATCCAAATCCAAATCCAAATCCAAATCCAGGCGTTTCAGCCCAGAGCAGAGCGTGAGTTAAAAATGGCTCAGGTCTGAAAAAGGCTTTATAGGAGCTGGAGTGGGTGGGATGTCCCTTGGTGAGGTGAGGCGAGTGTGTGCTTATGGGCTGGGCTCTAAACCAGCTCTCCCTGTTGTCTGTGATTCCTGAGCAATCCTCAATTCCAGCCCCAGAGGAGTGCAGGGATGCTGGCAGGGTTTTGGGGCGCGTTCCAGCTGTGTGACACATCTGCTGCTGTTTGACAGTGCTGTTCAAGTGATGGAGCCCCAGTCTAATTTCTGTCCCTACCCATAAATCGACCTGCTTGTGACCTTGGGCAAAATAGTTAATCCAGCCAGCCCTCAGTTTCCCTCTTTTGCTCCCCATTAAAAATGATTTGCTGTCCCAGGGGGTCGGGCTGGGCAGG
>NW_005054369.1:3436952-3444452 GCF_000277835.1 Geospiza fortis | reverse complement strand
CCACCTTCACAGCTCCTGGTGCTCCTGGTGTCCCTCAGCAAGGATGGCCTTCCTGCACTGGGACACTTTGGAAGCCGCTGCTTTCACAAAATCCCAGAAAGTTTTGGGTTGGGAGGGACCTTAAAGCTGATCCCACTCCACACCCTACCATGGGCAGGGACACCTCCCACTGTCCCAGGTGCTCCCAGCCCCAGTGTCCAGCCTGGCCTTGGGCACTGCCAGGGATCCAGGGGCAGCCCCAGCTGCTCTGGGCACCTGTGCCAGGGCCTCAAACCCTCCCAAGGAACAATTCCTTCCTAATAAATCCACTTTCAGAGGATGCTCTTTGTTTCCTGCATTACCCTGCAAGTGGAGGCTCCACCTCAGAGCTGTGGAGGGCTGAGTGCTTAATATTCACCTCCTTCCATCCTTCTTCATCCCATTTGCATGCTGCAATTAAAGGAAGTAGTCTTGTTTGCATAGTGCTTTAAAAATGTTTCTGTCAGCAACAACACTGGGGTTTGAAGAGCGCTATCTCTCTAAGAGCAGAGCTAACTAATTGCATAAGGGTCACACCATCTGCTGCTAAAGAAGTAAATCTTCAGATGATGAGAAGTTAGGATTTATGGAAAACCTCCTGACAGGGATAGCTCTTGCTTGGGTGGTTGCTTTTTTTCACATGCTTTCTGTTGTTTTTTAATAATTTTCTGTGCTTTGATTTTTTTTCTTCTTGTAGCTTTTTTTTCTTTCAAAAGGGAAAAAATACATTTTTTTATATTTTAAAAAAAACTTGGGAGAGACTTAAGGAAGGGCGCATTTCTTAAGTGAGAGAGCAGCAGATAATTTTGGCAAAGAGTGTTCAGCACTGGCTGTACCCTGTTGCATCACAGTGAATTTTTGGAGTTGTGTCCATAGAGATAATAAATAAATAAACTAATTAATTAATTAATTAATTAATGCCTTTTGCCACCCAAATATTTGTGGAAACCCACAGGACAAGAAGAATATGAAGTGACATTTTTAGTCTTTACTAATTTTTCAGTAGCGAGCTTATGGGACCAAAATTTTCTGTAGGTCAGTGTAAGATACTCAGTGGTTTTACATGAGTGAATTATGTTGCGCAGAGGAGTTGTGGATGGCCCATCCCTGGAAGTGCTGGATGGGGAATTGAGCAACCTGGCCCAGTGGAAAGTGTCTCTGCCCATGGCAGGGGTCAGAACAAAATGAACTTGAAGGTCCTTCCAACCCAAACCATCCTGTGACTGCATTTCTATAAATACACAGACTTTTCATAACAGCTTCGAGAAATGAATTTTGTTCATTAACACAAAACAATGAGGGGCTCCTTTTCCTCACCAGACAATTTTCCTGTGCAGAGAATGTCTCACGTGGGTGTCATTGGGCTCATTGTGGCTCCCAGACCCTCCCACAAGGCTCCCATCAGAAATCAGCTTCACCAACCCCAGCAAACTGAACAAATCAGGATCACTGATGCTCAGAGATTAAATGTTGGGCTCAACTCCAGAGGCGGGAGGATGAGAGCAAGACTGGGAGGTTCCTGGTTTAGATGCTTAGGAAATGTTTCTAACTTTACATTGCCACCAGAGAAAGCTCTGTGAGGATTTTTAATCCAAGCTGGGCAACACAAATGCGAGGATGTTGGAACCCTGGATGCTGAGAATTTTAAACTTTCCGTGCTGAAAGGCACAGACCCACAAGAGAACACTGTATTTGACCTGTGGTCATAGAGAAGGCCTTCTTCTTCACCTTCTTCTTCATTGGTAGTATGTAACTGGTCAGAAAAGTTCACATTGCAGACTTCGGGTGATCAGTTATATTGGGTTAAAAGTAAAAATAATTTAGGTGTCATTTCTTAATTGGACAGTTTAGCCTCAAAAGACCTTGTAGAGAAAGATAGTTTTCCATTTTGTAGCTTGTTGGTAGAATGCTGTACAACCCATGACTTGTAAGACTGTAATATAGATAAGAAATAACAAACATCTGGGTCTGAACATGAAATACCATCTTGAGCGCTTCAATCCCAACCTTGACAGAGGCAGAAAAGAAATTAAAGAATCAACACTGAGTTTTTCCCTGAGAATCACTCACTTGCAAACCAGCCCTGATGAAGGGATATTTCCAGTGGAATTTTTGGGGGGTATGTTTGATTTTGTTATATTCATTTTCAGCAAAAGGCAGCTGGGAAGTGACACGATGCATAAAGGAGCAGTGTGCTGGGAGCTGGTGTCTACAGGAATTTCAAAATCACAACTCTGTGATTTGCAGTGAGCCATACAATGTTTTTAATCAGGGGAAGGATAGAATTAATATATCCTCTTTCCATAACCCCTCATTTGTATTGTTGATAACAGCAGTTAGAGATCTCAAAGCTGGAACAAACCTTATTTAAACAAGTATCTGTCAATTCTGCTGATGTTTTGTTTGAAGATGCAAATTTCCTCGCAGGGGCAGATGCTGCAGAGAGCCAATACTCACGGAGAGCTGAAGTTTGTGTGTGATTCCTGCAAGTTTGTCCCTCCAGAACTATAGTTTATCGTGCAAGGAGAATGAGGAGAGTTGGGGCTCTGTAAAATATATGAGTTTTCATATTTGTGTGCAGGAGACCGCTGCTCTTCTGCATCAGGGGAAATGGCAGCACAAGTGGAGATTTTCCATAAGGTATTTGCTGGTTTTGTGCTCACTCAGTGGATGCTTTTTGGATCAGATATCTGTGAAAATTGGGTAGAAGATGATTGTTAGAACTTTGGCAATCCTCCTGTCCTGTATTCTTTCTGTTTCCCACCTCACTCCCCTGTGTGCCCATGCTGGGAAAACGGGGCTGGAGGGGAGAGCACTGGTAGGAGCTGAGTGGAAATTCAGGTGGCAGCTTGTTGAGAGATCCAGTTCTGGGGTTTTTTGTAACTAAATGTTGCCATCAACTGAGACAAAGCAGCAAATCTTCACTAAAAGTGATGATTGTAGAATCATTGAGGTTGGAAAAGACCTTTGAGGTCATCAAGTGGAGCCATCAAGCAGCACCACCAGCACAGTCACCACTAAACCCTGTCCTCAGGTGCCAAATCTTCACACATTTTGAACACTTCCAGTTATGGTGACTCCACCACTTCCTTGGGAAGTCGATTCCAGGGCTTGATGATCTTATCCATGATCAATGCAGTGTTAAAAACGCAACCTTGTTTGGAGAACTTTCTCCCATGTAGGTTTTCTTACCACCTTTGGTGCCACATTTGCTGCGAAGCCCACAAAGGTTTTCTCTGCTGGAACGAGCAGGTTCTAACCCTACATGCAAACCTTGGTCTTTTGCATAAATGTTGGTAAGTTTGTAAACTGAGGTGCCCAGGGGACATTTAGATCTGTGTGTCCTTGATGTGTTTCCTGGGTCAGGTAAAGAAGAACAGATCAGCTGTGACAGGAATTTCCCCAAATCTGCACTGGTGACTTTGTTTGGAGCATCAAGAGCCACAGTCACAGGATCACAGACTGGTTTGGGTTGAGACCTTAAAGCTCACCCAGTTCCACCCCCTGCCTGGGCAAGGACACCTTCCACAGACTGGGTGCCTCAGATTTTGATTTCTAAAGCCTGATTGTCACCAAAGTTGCCCCCATTTCCAAATGCTCTGTGGGATATTCAGAACAGAGCTGTTTTCTAACTGCTCTCTCAGCTTGCCCTGAAATTTGACTCATTCATGTTGGAGAAGGGATTTAAAGATGTCACTGGGATCCCAATGGAATGAGCTGGATATTCTCTATGGAGAAGTCAACACAATCCTACTGGTGAATCCTCTCTAGACCACGATGCCTTTCTGTGTATTGACCTGAATTAAAAATGGCTGGGAAAGTTCTCACAAAATGTTTTGCTCACCAAAACAAAAAAACCCCAAACCCAGTGCCCCTCATTGCCCATGATTCCCTCCAAAGAGCTGCAATAAAATCCCTACAGTGAGGCTCTTGCTGATGGTTAAATGGTTAATGGTTAAAATCTTTGTTACTCTGGTTCACTGGAAAGCTCCTTAGACAGTCCTGAGCTGAAAACATCCCTCACTTCGTTCTTGAGCACAAAAACTAATATTTCATACTGTATTTTGGACCTGATGTCCATTTTTTGGCTCAACTACCAAGCCAGAAATTGTTTTTAGATTTCCTCTTTGGCATACACAAAGTTTTGCCTAAAACCCTGGGGGACTTGCTGAAAGAGATTTATTTATGTGCATTGCAAGGCGCCTGCCAAATAACTTCAGCTTCATGTTTTTTAATAATTTTCTAAATTTAAAAATTAATAAAAAGACTAAACTCTTGGTTTACTCATTATTAATTATGAATATTCCCATCTATTTTGCCTTAAATATCAAAGATAAACAAAAGTTAAGATGCTGCTAGGAAGTTAAAAATGTTGGAAAATTCTCTCTTAGAGTTCTTGAGGTGTGTGGAGTGTTTTCTACTATTTTGTGGGTGACACTTTCTCCACTTTATCAAAATTTGGAGTTCAGCTTGGACACTTCCTTTCAAAAGAGCTGTTGGCTAAATCATTTCTATTAACTTTTGAAGTGTTTTTTTGGAAGTGTCAGAAGGAAAAATGTAGTTCTGCATTAACAAAAAGACCACACTTTATGAACTGTGATGTGTTTCCTTTCAAAGTAGGAGGAAAAATTCCCAGAGTTAAGTAGGAGCAAGGCCAGATTTGCCCTTCTTTCCCATGTTGAAGCAGTCCTGAGGACACTGAAGTCCAAATTGGGGTTGGTTTGTCTTTTAAACAGCAAAAAATCATTATTCTGTTTGTTTTTGTGGTTTTGGAGCGCTGTGATCTGCTTCAGAAATCTGGGACAGCCTTTGGCGTTCTCACTTCGAGTCTGCAATTTGATTTTTTATCAAGAATTTAGATTCATTGAAAGATTAGTTAAAACTTACCCAGTTTGTGTCAGTTGGATGTAAATCAATCACTGGCTTTGCTTGGAGCTGTGCCACCAGTGAGGGGTGAGAGATGCTCATGTCCACTGTGCTAATGAGGGACAGACAGTGGCCTGGCAATATTGGGGGTGAGGTTTTGATAGGGATTTTAATTCAGCCAAACTCTGATTTGTCTGAATTTTAATTCTGTCAAAAAGCAGGATTGGAGCGCTGGAGGATGTCCCATGTCGAACAACATGAACCAGTCACAGCCAAACTTACTCCCAGTGTGCTCACAGGATCAAGGAGCAGCCCAAATAGTGAACCAAGCCTCCAGAAAATTAATTTAAATTGCTCTGGGAATAAAAAATCATTCGAGGGAATGGGAAAAAATAATCTGAGGAAGCAGTGGCAGAAGTTACTTCCACAATTGTTTTTGTCGTTTGCTTATTTTTTAAGGCACAAATCGTGCACTCATCGAAGGCTCAGATCTTTCCCTTTGCTCTACCCTCATCCTTCAGAGCCATTCCCCAGCTCCAGGTGGAGAGAAACTGCTGGAATGTGATGCCTGGGTGTGAGACCCAAGTGGAGGGAGGGGAAGTTTTACCTAAAACTGCTCCTGTGGCTGACCCTGGATGCTGCTCAGAAGGAGCTGGTTCCTCCAGTGGGCATCCAAAAGCAGCAGCTGGATTTTGGATGGAGCAGAGTCACAACTGAAAGCAAGAGAAAATAAGTAGGAATAGAAATAAGCCTAAAATGTGGCTTAATGTCAGCTACCCCTCTTCAGATCACTGTTTTTGGTTTATTTTCCCACTGAACTATGCTCTGTGGTGGAAGGATATTGAAACAACTGTCTTTTTCTCCCCCCCTCTCGCCCCCCTTTTATTATGTAATATAAAAAAACAAAGGAGTATATTGTATTAATATGAATACGTGCCAGAGAGAGCTTTATAGGGTCATTAATACATTTCTTGGGAGGTCAAAAGACATGAAACCGAAGGGCTTGTGCCTCACAATAAAAGTGAGGCATGTATTGTTGGCCCAGCAAAACATGCCCTGGAGTATAATATTTGTGTATTTAAAAAAATTATACTGGCAGCAAATACAGGGGCAGCTGCAGAGCTTTGGACTGTGCCTGACGGGAGTGACACAGGTGAGGGCTGGAACTGAGGTGGGAACGGTGGGAAAATTGGGCTTTTGCCTCTTTCTGGATCTTTATGAGGTAGAAAAAAATTGTCTTAACTGGTTAAAAAATATTTTTCTCCTTGAGTGCGTGTGTTTTTTGTTTTTTCTTTAAATACAAGAAACTCCCGTCATGTGTGTAGTAGGCTCTGGATGCATGAACAGGATATCCCATGAAAACCCTGGAGAGGGGGAAAAATTAACCACCTAATGGCATGGCTGAAGTTCAGAAAAGCTTCAGTTAAGGCAGAAAATATCACCTGTGTCCCAAGACAGTCCAGTTTGTCCTGTCTGAGCTGTGCTGGAGCTGGGGCATCCCCAGGGCCTGGGAGTGGGATGGGAGTGGGAGCTGGAGAAGGAATGTGGTGCTCTCCAGCCTTCCCTGGGATTTGGTGCTGCCTTTGGATCCTGCTCTGCTGGCTGGTGCAAGGGTGGTCCTGAGCAGGGATTTCTCAAGGAGAGAGACTGAGTGTGCCTGGAGAAGAGCAGCGGTAGAGTCACCTTCTCAGTTACCGCTCGAATAAAATTATGTAAAAAATTAAAAACCACGGCGCTAGAAAGTTCCAAACTCTTTCTCCATTCAACACCTTCATGTCCTTAAAAAGCCTTTCAAACATTCAAACTCCAAGTGTGCTTCTTGCCTTTATGGCTGCATCACTCTTTTCCTTCCCAAACCCTGCCAGGGCCTCCCCACCCTCACGGGGAAGAATTCCTCCCCAATATCCCATCTAACCCTGCCCTCTGGCAGAGGGAAGCCATTCCCCCTTTTCCTGGCACGCCAGGCCCTTGTAAAATTTCTCTCCAGCTTCCTTGTGGCTCCTTTCAGGTACTGGAAGGCTGCAAGGAGCACAGGGCTGCCTGAATTGAACCTTTTCCACTGCCATGAAACTTGCAGCTGGGTGTTTGCTTAACCCTCTGATGAAGCTTTTCATTATCTTACCCCTAGCACACTACAGAAAATGGAATCATTAGAGTCCAGCAGCATTCAAATGTAAACATTTGAATAATTTACACTTCCAGCCAGTGTTAAATAAAAGGTTTCAATCTCCGATGGAAACCTGACAATAAATATTCATTCCTAATTTTCAATAAGTAAACTTTATGACTTCTTAAAAGCCTTTTTTTTTTTACCTGAAATGTAATGGCAATTTTGACAGTTGGTCACATTTGGGATTAAAATTTTCCCTCTGGTCAACAGAACCATGAAGAGTCATTATAAAAATTAAAAGCTAGAAGTAATTACAAATGTTACAATTAGGAGCAATTTTGGGATCTTGATGTGCTACAACCAACAAAATCTGTGGCTTTTCCATGAAGCTTTTCCTGAGGGAAAGAAGTGGAGGAAAGGAATTGCCTTGCTGGCTGCGGCCTGGGGCTGGAAGGGTGCCAGCACAGAAATAATTTTGTGATAGAAGAGGCTGTAAGGAAGTTTCA
>NW_005054369.1:3396615-3436935 GCF_000277835.1 Geospiza fortis | reverse complement strand
CATTTGCAAGCACAGCTTTGGAAAAGAAGGTGAGATTTGCAGGGGGGAGCCGGTGCCTGCAAACCCTGGGAGCACCCGCGTCCCCATGATCGATGCTTCTCTCAGTTTCCCCCACAAACTTTTATTTTCTGAGGTTTATGGGTCTGTAGTAAAAATCCACTCAGAGTTTACACTTGGTTTACACCAGGTCTCTGTCTACCAAAGTTTATTTTAACAGCATTTTTATGTGGCTCTTCTTCAGGCAGCTCGAGTTGAGCTGAACCCGATGTGCAGCTGCTTCCAACGCGTCCTTTTACCACCAGCATCACTGCTGGGGTCAATGAAGGTCAGGTGGGTCATAATTATGAGCAGGGGCTCCCCACACAATTAATGGGTTTTTTTTCCAAGTGATTTTAGCACGTCGTTGTGGGACAGCCAGAATTTCATAAAACGCGTGGCTGCGGGCGCACAGTAAATGTGTCTGAGATGCTCCATCAGCACTGCTGCACCTCTCCTTGCCCACCTCACCCCTGCTCCCTGTCCTTCCACGGCCACCACTGGTTTAAAAAGCCCTGGATTTGGGGAATTATCTTCCCTTTAAATCTTATTCTGGTTACAGCGTTGGCGATGGGCTTCGCTGCGCAATGCCCCTCCCAGAGTTTGCAAGGAGTGATCCTGCTCCTTTATGGTACATAAATATCTGGGATATTGCTGCTGTGCAGATCCCAGCAATGTTCATTTGTCTGAATTTCAGGTCGGGCAACACAAAATTTCTTTTCATCTGCTTTGAATTTGTGAGTGTTTAATTGATTGTGTGCTTTGAGTCTGAAGCTCTTGATCTGCCTCATCTGTGCTGATCAGTATTTTTTATACTGCATCACATCTTCTCTTATGGGCTTCCTTCTAAGGTATAATTGTTGTCTACAAATCTCTTTATATTTCATTAATAAATAGATTTCCAGCCTTCCTTTGATCATTCCTGCCATCATTCTCGGAGCTCCTGGGATTTGCACAGTGCAGTTTTCTTAACACAAAGTAACCAGCACTGCAGTCAGCAGTCCAGAACAATCTCCACTGTTAATTTATATTCTTTAGGATAGTCCCTACAAAAACTTCTGAGTAATGTGGCTGTGTGGTCCTGATTAACATCAGTAATCCCTGTGACAGAGCTGTTCAATACTCACCAAACTACTCTATGGGGGAAGGAAGCGAGAAGAGAAATAAAAAAGTCATTTTTGAGCTTTTCATGAGTAAAGACCAATCAGACTTTGCACAAAGGATTTAGAACAAAACAAGCAACACTTTCCAAATTTCCTATGCTCAATTTTTTCCCCTGTGCTCAGGCTGGGTGGAATGGTTGTTCTCTGCATTACTGGATGTTTTCATGGGAATGAGGGAGGAAGAGGAGGGAGGGGGACCACGAAGGAGAGAACCTCCTAAGGACCCCCTGCCCTGAGCAGCAGCTCCATTGGGGAGCTCAGCTTTAAAAAGTGAGAGTTTCATTGCTCCCTTTGCACTTCTGAGCTGTAAAAAATTTTAGAGGGGACTAAAATCTGACACTTTGGGGAGGTCAGACCCCTGACTGCCGAGCAAGGGGACGGGGATGGGGAAATGTCCTTCGTGCCAAGGTTTGCACTGCCTGAGGGTGGGGTCTGGTTGGGACACCGTGTGTCAGCAGCGCTTTAATTCTGAGGGGGTTTGGCAGGAATCTGAGTTAGTGGAACATCCAAAGAGTGCTGTTTGTGCCAGATCCCACTGAGCAGGGCGTGGCAGAGGAATGGATCAGGGCTTGTTCCCATGCTGCACCGCCGGTGCTCCCACTGCTGAACTTTGGGATGCGGCACGCTGGTTTATAAAAATAATAAAATATGACAAAGTAGTTTGAGGAACTTCCATTTTCACAACCTGTATAGAGGTATGTCCATGCTGAAAATCATAGAATCATTGAGGGGTTTGGGTGGGAAGGGAAATTAAAGCTCATCCAGTGCCACCTTCCACTATCCCAGGGCGCTCCAAGCCCTGTCTAACCTGGCCTTGGACACTGCCAGGGATCCAGAGGCAGCCATAGCTCCTCTGAGCACCATTTCAGGGCCATCCACAGCTCCTCTGGACATCCTGTGCCAGGGCCTCACTACCCAGAAATGCTTTATATCCATTTATATCTGCAGTCCTGGGAGTGGAAAATTTGGTTTCAGACTGCTGGATCTGCTGTGTGCTGCTCCAGCCACAGCTGACTCTCTTACACTGCCCTCTGAAGATACATGGCCATGCTGTGGCAGCTCCTCGTTTGCCTCCCTGCAAATATCTGGGGAAGCAGCAGGACAAGAGAACTTTGGGATGCCCCTTCTCACAGCATTAACTGAGCTCTGGTCCAGAGGAGCCCCCAGCACCATCATCTGTTGTCTGTGGCAGTCAGAGAGTGGAGATGGGTATAAAATATTCTCTTTTAGCACTGAGCAATGGATTTATTGCAGAGAACAGCTGGCTAAGCCAAGGTACTGCCCAGCACCATGTCTTCTTTTCCCTGCTTTCTGGTCTCTTCCTGCCCTCCTGCCTCCTGGCATGTGCAACTAGAATATACGTGAGGAAGGCCAGATGTGTGAATTGTTTTCCTTTTAGAGCAGCCTGCCTTTATTGAGATGCATTTGTTACCCTGGACTCCTGAGAAACACCTTGCCCTTTTCCTGCTCTATTTTCCATTTCTGTCTCTGCCTCATCCCTAACTTTATTTTCTCTTTATTTTCCTTCTCCACTTTTTCTTTTTCTTTACATCTCCTTCCTTTCTCTACCCGTGCTCATCCTTCTTCTCATCACTCACTTGATTTAGGGTAAGGAGAGCACATGGGAAGAGAATTGCCATGTACAAAAGTTAAGGATATATATGGGATCCTTCATAATGTGCTTCACTCAGGCTGGGGATAGTGAAAAGGTACGTTTTCCCTGAGCTTGCCAGCAGTGTAAACCATTCAATTGGTAACATAATACGTTTTTATGGTCTCTGTATAGCGATTTTCCATTTAAGTGTAAGTTAAATTGATGAATTCACATAGAGGCATAGAGGAAAGTTTTTCCTTCTTCTTTTGTAGTATAAATTCTCCATGAACACTCCTGCCCTCCATTGTGAGTGGGTTTTCCTCCCAGCCATGCATGAAATGTGCCCTTAGGTTCTGTTACAAATAGGTTTACACTGATGTGTATGGCTGCTACGAGCATTACGGTCTTGATCCTGCACTCATTGCAATCAATGGCCACATTCCCCCTCCCTGCAGGATTGGGAGATCGGAGCCTGTGGGTCTCCCTGGGAATAAAAAACACCTCATGGCTTTGTTTTCGGAGGCTTTTGCATCCCTTCTGTGACAATTGGTTTTTAGCTGGATCGATTCTACCTGACAGGAGGTTGTAGGAAGGTGGGGATTGGCCTCGTCTCCCAGGGAACAAGGAACAGCTTCAAACAGCACCAGGCGAGGTTCAGGTTGGACATCAGGAAGAATTCCTTCATGGAAAGGGTGGTCAGCAATTAGAATGGGCTGCCCAGGGAGGTGGTGGAGCCCCGATCCCTGGAGGTGTCCAAGGAATGGCTGGACTCAGTGCTCTGGGCTTGGGACAAGGTGGGATCAGCCACAGATTGGACTCGATGATCCTGGAGGTCTTTGCCAACCTCAAGAATTCTGGGATCTTGTGATATCCTTGTCTTGTGACACAAAACATTCCCATTCCAGTGCTTGCACAGGCAGCTACTCAGGAATTTTTCTTTCTAGGTTCTCCAATTACAGAGTTTCTATTCTGTTCCTGTTGGCTTGGGAGATCTGTTACTTGAGCTGAGACCTTTTCCTTCCATGAAAACTAACTGGCACCATGCCAGAGGGGGGTGTGGAAGTGGGGCCTTCCACAGAAATAGGAGTTTCTGCATGGAATGGCATTTGTTGGTCACTGGGTAACAGATTTTCCCAGTAAATTTGCTGTAGGGGTGCCTGCCTTTCCCAAGAAATGTAAAACATCACCATTTGTGCTCTCAAAAGGGATCCAGTGAGAGTTTCAAAGTGTCTGGTCACATTTCAATGGGGCTAAGCTATAATTCACCTGTCTAAAATACATTAATCAAACTTATTTTCTGCACTCTCTTTCCTAACAGGGACTCTCATATTTATTTTCTGTGCCAGCAGTGCTGTATTTCACTGGAATTCTAATATTTCAGCAGTGGTTCAAGAATCCTCATTCGTATGGATTTGAGCTGCACTTGGCTGAAAGGTGCTATAAGAAGTGAGGGGCTGCATGGTTACACAATATTAACTAAAATATTGGATTAATTTTGCCATGCTCCATGACGAGCAGATCTTGGCATGTCCATGAAACTGAGTTCCAGAGGATCCATTCATGTGAGCCCCATTTTGGTCTCCAGGTCACATGAACATCCAAGACAGGATTAAGCTCATTCTGTGCAAGCACCTGGTGAATCCATTATTATTCTGAATATCCTTTAGCTGGTTTTTGTAATCACTTGAAGTTTAGAACACAGTGAAGTAATCCCCTGAACTTGGATGGTTCCTTGGTGGTGAGTTGAAGGACCTCATCTGCAGCCTCAGGGATGGAGCAGGAGCAAGGGGATGCCACCAGCTGTCCTGGAATCAGGATGTGGATGGGTTCCTAAGGATGGTGCTGAAATTGCCTTGCCCTTCTATCCCTCAAACAACTGATTGGGGAATGATGAATTCATTCAAACAACCCAAGCAACCTAGGCTGGTGGAAGATGTCCCTGCTCATCACAGAGGGGTTGGGCTGGACGACCTTTAAAGGTCCCTTCCAACCCAAGCCTTTCATGATTTCCTGATAATTTGTGCTGGCACGTTCTTAAAAATGAAAGAAAACTCATGAACATTTGTCTTGAGACACGTGAAACGTTTGACCCAGCCCCATGCTGGCCGTGTGGGGTCTCAGGGTTACCTTCCCTAAAACTTTTGTGCTGTCTCTGTACCAGAGCCATGAAGGGAAGTGGGTCAGTTCTTCGTTTTTAGAGGGAGAACTGAGCTTAGCGGCGCCTTTGGCATATCAATAAAGCCAGCAACAATAAAAAGGAACAGTGTTCATTATACTGCTGTGTGGGGAGTTTCTTTAAGAGTTGGGCCCTAAATGGTTTTTAATCCCAGGATGCACTGATTGTGATAATGTGGAGAGGCAAAGCAAGCATCAGTTATAAAATCATTGCAAATATGAGCGGAATAAAAAACGGTCAAAAGGATCTTGTTACAATTTCTGCTTATTCCACAAGGGTTTAAGGAAAGTAGAATAGGCAATGATTTTGTTTGGGACTTGTTTATGAAAGATTACTTTTTGTATAGGTAAGTCAAAAGGTTAAGGAAGTAAACAGAATTTAAATACAGTCCGTTTTAGTAATTTTTTCTGTTGTTTGCCTTAACTGCTTCCTAACATCATAAAAAAGCCTGCAGCACTCAGGTGGAAAGGAAAAAAAAAACCTCAAGCCAAGAAGAAAAACCCACACCAAGACAGCTTAAAGAAGTAAAAGCTGTAAAATGTAAGATATGGCACACCTATAAACTATAATTTTGCTTTTCAGCCAGCAGAAGTGTTGTAGATCTAAAATTACAATAAATCTCCAAATGTCCAGCATTGATTACTTCAAGCTTGTGGCTTTAATGGACAACAGAGCAGCACATTATGATGCCATGATTAAGGAATTGTGGAAAAGAGGGAGAGTGATTTTGGACTTTATTTTGGCACCTAGCAGAGCTCAACGTTACCACAATTATTGGTTTTCTGAAATATGTCCCTATGCATTATTCTGATCAGATTACTTGCATTGCACAATCCTCTGGTGAATAACAGGACAATAGCACAAAATAAATCTCTCTTTGAAATTTAATCTCCATGTCTGTAGACTGGCAAGAAGAACATCCACATCCCTCTGATAAGAAGTTGTATATTTTCCTGAATGGTGGTATATTTTTGTTTTATAATTGTCCTTAATGTAAATTCTCCAGCAAGAAAGCAGTGATGTCAAAGATCTCAGAGGAAAGAAGGGTTGAAATATGGGTAAAGTGTTCCCATAAGCTCAGCATGAAGAAACCCTAATTTTCCTAGTAAACTACAGGGGCCAGTGAATTTGGTGGCTTACAGAAATCATTAACCTTTCCCCTATTATTGGTTCTCAGTGTAATTTGTTTGATAATCTTCTTCCTCGGTGAATAGCACTCCAGCTTATCAGCTAATAAAATATCCTCTTGTGCTGCTGCAAGGTTTGGCACGTGGTGGATGTGAAACAGATGACAGCAGGGCAGAATCACCTGCTCATTTTGAGGTCCACCTCTGAGCCAGGCATTGGGAAGAAGCTGATATTTATGGACTGAAGGGTGAGCATGTGTTTATTATTGCTCATCCTCTGAGCTCCATGGGCAAGCTGGAGAATAATGGCTATTTTAAGAAAGCAGAAAATATGCTGAGTTTTAAGCACTTGCACAGGGTCACAAATAAACCCTCACAAAACCCTAATCCTTGAGACACTCATCAAAGAGACTCCAACTTGCCCAGGGATCAACATATTTGGACAAGTCCATGCTGGGTTATATCTCTAAAACTGAATTTCCAGAGGCTGGTCTTGGATGGGAATCCACAAAACAGAGGCGGGAATTCTAGGATGGATTTGAGGCGGCACCTGAAAGCTGTGTGGGTTTTTGGGAAGTGCTGAGCTCAGTGCCAGGATGGGACACGGCTCCTCTTGGCTGTGACTGTGTCCCCAGGTGGCCTCAGCTCTGCCCCAGGCTCGTGTAGTGAGCAGGACATGGTCACTGGGAGGTGGCCCAGCCCTGGTGGCACACAGGACACTGTGTCATCCTTCACTTCTGCAGGGCCAGGCATGAGCCAAGGCTCAATCCACAGGTGAAAATTGGATTTGGGAACTTTTAATGTCCCTGCCTTGCTTCCATGGGAGTTTCCATGTGTGCCAGTGCTGCTCCAAAGGCTGGGCTGGAGCTCTGGGTGTTGCCAGCTGGGGTCAAGGTGTGTTGGTAGAGGAGTGGGAGGAAGCTCACCCAGCAATGCTTCCACGACCCTGGCTCTGCTCCTGCTCTATCCATGCCTGTGCTGCTGCCAGTCAAATCCTGCTGGACAAAAAAAAAAAAAGGCTTTTTTTGGTGCTGTGTGCCTACTTCACCCAGAAACTGTGGAGCTTATTGAATTTGTGTGGTTCAGGACTCAAGAATCAAATATGAGTGAAGTTTAAGGTGAGATGATCAGGATCTATAAACTGGCACTGCTCCAAGGCAGCACTGTCCCAGCAGGGCTGTGTTGGTTTGACCTTTCCATGATATCTCTGTCCATACAGAGTAACCCTTTGCCACACATTTCTCATTCCTCCAAAATTATCTTTTCTTATGCATCTTTGCTCAATTTTGTTTCCAACAATTGCATTTCCATCAGCTTTCACATTTCACTGCTCAGGAGTGCTGTAAAATACCCGTTTGGAATAGTTGTGCTTATACTATCAAAATTTGCAATTAAAAGCCTTAATAGTATTTTTTCAAATCTTGTTTATCAGAGTTGATCATTAATAATCACAGACTCTGCCCACAGGTGATTAGTACTTTTTTCTTCCCTTCTTCCCTCACCTCCCTTCCCTCCTTTCTCTCCTCACTGCAGCGATTTAGGCTCTTTCCAGACTTCCTTGTTGCAGCACAGGCAGTGATGCTGAAGTGGCTGCTCCTGTCCCTGGTTGTGTTTGCACAGTGCCACCTCTCCAGATGCACTGGTACCTTACACAAAATGAGTCACCACTGTCATTCCTCATTCTGGTGTGAATTAGGTGTATTCCAGACTGGGAAACTCAATCTGAGCTGTTTCCCCAGTGTCATTTTTTAGGCACAGTCTGTGAAGTGGCAGTGATGAAGAACAGGGGTGGTGGTGCTCAATTTTACCTCTTCCAGGAGTGCTCTGGTGCCATCCAGAGCAACCATCTCTTTATCCTCAGACTCTTCCAGCACAGGAAGTTCCCAGCTGATGACATTTTCCCGTGTGCAGTGCAAGCAGCTTGGCATTTTTGCGGATGAAATCCTGCTCTTTTGAAAGTTCAGGGTGGTTTTGGACATGGAGTGCCAGGAGAAGGGGGAATGGCTTCAAACTGCCAGAGGGCAGGGTGGGATGGGACATGGAGAAGAAATTCTTCGCTCTGAAGGTGTGGCTGCCCCATCAGGGCAGGCTGGACAGGGCTTGGAGCCACCTGGTCCAGTGGAATGTGGGGAGAGTGAAATGGGATGAGTTTTGAGGTCCTTCCAACCCAAACTGTCCTGTAATTCCATGATCCCAAGAACCCAAGGTTTGATGGTTTCCTTTGGAGCAGGTGAGGATGCCAAAACACTTGGTGGGGCCATGCAAGTTTTGGTGATCCCCAGATTTGTGCAGGAACCACATTCACTTGGTCTGCTCCAACATTTCACTGTGACCTGTTCCCTGCATGTGAGAAAGCATCCAGGTGCCTCCCTGTCCTAGGAGAGTGGGAGATGTGCCTCATTTATCCCACAGAATAACATTTACCCTGCAGAATAACATTTATCTGCAGCCAACACAGGTTGGTTATCAAATATTTGTTTGAAATAAAAAAAACCAAAAACTGAGGACTTTTGTAGAAGGAAAGTGCAACTTTGTTGTGTTAGGAAAGGTGTTGCAGAGTGAAATGATGCTGCTGCTTAAGGTGATTGTAAATCATCCTTTCATCTCAATGGGATTGAATTTCAGGTGCTCAATTTCCAGGAAAAAAAGTGTTGTAATTAAATATAAATATATTCAAATACAGATGATTTAACTTCTGCTTGGCTGGTTGTTTTAGAGTATTGCCTTGTCCATGGTGTTGAAAAATAGTTAATAGATATTATTTGTAATTGTATTTTTGTTTATCATAGATGTGAGCTTTCAATGAAGGAAGGTAATAGTATTCTTTAAAATATTTTAATACTTTATAGTAAGAGTTTACTGAGCATTAAGGAAGAAACTGAAATTCAGAGGGACAGAGGGACAATGTCTAGGAAAAAATACTAATGTTGATTTCAGTACTTTGCAGCACTAAACATTAATAACAGCTGAACTCGTGTGTCTATTTCACTGCAAATACTCAAATCACAGAGAACTGGCCTTAGTTCTGTCATAATTTCTGGTTAAATATGTTTTATAGCACTTAAATTGTTCAAGGTTCTTTACTAATCTAATTTTCAAAAATACCCAAAGTGGCCTGAAACTTAGAAATTCCCAGCAAACGTTGCAGTAGAAATATTTTATAAGTTCCCAAAATTAAATATACAGCACTGATGCTTAAAAAATAAATCAGCTCAGGGAAATTAAATGGGTATTTTCAAGATCTCAATTTCCTAAGTCCTAGAAAGATTGTGTACTTTACTTAAGAATTAGATAATTCAATGGCAAAGGACATCTACATTTTAGGCAAGCAGTCTTGAGCACATCACGAGTCAAGAAACACCATTTAGATTCAGGCAATAGGATTGGCACATTGGGATAAGGAGAAGACCTTCAGGACTGGCATAAAAGAAGGAAAATAAGCGATAATTTAGCAACAATTCAGAAGCAGAAGTTGTTTGGGTTTCTTTTTCTTTTTATTACACAACATGCTGCAGTGGAGAATGTGGAATTTCTGCGCAGAAATGGTTGCAGAGAGGGAAGGAAGAAGAACAATCCAACAGGACAAGAGGGAATGGCCTCAGGCTGCACCAGGGGAGCTTGAGGCTGGACATCAGGACGAATTCCATCCTGGCAAGGATTGTCAGGCTTTGGAAGGGGCTGCCCAGGGAGGTTTGGATTCTCCATCCTTGGAGGTGTCCCAGGAAGGCCTGGATGTGGCACTCAGGGCTCTGGGCTGGGGACAAAGTGAGGATGAGGCTCAGTTTGTTCTTGATGATCTCAAAAGTTTTTCCAGCCTCAGTAATTCTGGGATTCTTACCTGCCTGACTCCTCTGGTGTTTGAGGATTCATCCTTTTGACTCTCTGCCTCCTCTTCGTGGCTTTCTCCGCATCTATAAACTCACCAAGGCCAGCTGGGAGAGCCTTGTTAAGGCTGCCTGGGGATACACGTCCTTGTTATTGCTTCTGAGATTGCTGGGGACGTTTCATGCAGGCAGAAAGGGGACACTGGCCAGGAACAGGAGGAAGGAGCACACGGAGAGGTCCAGGAGAGCTCCTGTGGCCGTGGGAGCACGAGGGAGCTGCCTGTGGATGGCAGGTGGTAGCACACATCTCCTCTGGAGCCAGAGGGGCTGAGCGGGAAGCCTGGAGATGAGGCTGCCTTGGCCACAGCCCAGCTGAAGCCCAGGAGATGGCTGAGTTCAGCAGCTGGGGATCAAACCTGCAAACGTGGAGCTGCTCTTGTGCCAAAATGCTTCACCTCAGCCCAGGATGGCTCTGAGCCGAGGTCCCAGTGAATCCCAGCTGTCCATGGCTGTGTGTGAGGGGCCTGACACAAGCAAAGTGCCAGTGGAGCTGGTGCTGGCAGTGGTTCCCAGCCCTGCAAGGTCAGGCTGTCACCTGCATTCCTCCTCTGACGTTATTTCCATACAGCTTGGTAAGAGCACTGGGAAAATCGGAAATAAAGCCACCACCAAGTACCATGGAGAGGGTAATTACCTCATAATTTGGTCATATTTTAATCTCTATTTATCACAGGAGAAAGAGAGGAAAGTGAGGGGTGATTTATCAAGAGTGAAGCATCAAACCAATGGCAAACCTTGCCCATATTTGGGCTGTCCATTGGGTGCTCCTTTCCCTTGGCTGTGCTGACTTCTCCGGCTTTGCCTTGCTGGCCCATCATTCCTCTGCTCTGTTTTTGCCAAGGCAGGATGCAAACCTCTATTTGACAGAACCTACCGTGCAAAACGAGCTCTTCCCGTGTTTTCTCCCGTGTTTATCTTTGGCAGCTCGTTCGTGCCTTGTCCCTGAGCTCAGTTACTCATCCAGCTCATTGGAAGTAAACAGGGCTCGTTCCTGTGCTGCCCACCCAACATCCCTTTGTGCTACCAAAGGTGGCAAAATATTCCAGCAGGCTTTGGGTTTGTTTCTATTTTTTTTCCTTTTCCCTGTAAACACATCCGAAAAGGGAAAAAGGAAGAAAAAAAGAACAATGCAGCACGCGCCGTCCACGCAGACAGTTTAACCCTTGGGTCAGCGTGTTTGTATTTCACTTATTGGATTGTTAATAGATTTTCTTCATTTGTGCGAGACATTGTGAATGATGTGCTGAGGCCTTTCTATTCCTTCACCGTGGTCCACCTGTAAGAAGATAGCGTTAAAAGCTGCTGGAGTTTCTACCTCTTGACAACATCCCAGCTGTAGCCTCGCAATAGCAATCCTCCCGTGGCAGTTTTAATTATCGGCCCCGGCGATACCATCAGTAAGTGTGTAATTACGTGTCACTTTCCTGGCTGTTGGGTATGAAAAGTGGAACCAGTGAGATGATGATCGTTGAAGCTGTAGACTCATATTTAAACAATTCAAAATGTGTAACTGGCAGTGTCATTAAACAGAGAGAGTCTGACCCCAGCTGTCAGTTACTTTTCCTTATGCAGATTTTTTTTCATGCTGTCTGTCAAAAGAGCTCCATGGGCTGAGATGGGACGGGAGAGGCAGCGGCGTGCAGGAGATCTGCTCTCCTCCTCTCCTGCCAAGGTGGTCTTTTACCCTAAATAAATATTGCTGGAGAGATTGTAAATAAACGTGGGACAACGCAGGAAATTATATAGACTTTGGTGATGAATAAACAAAGGGAGACTATCAAATGCAAAGTCGAGCGTTCAAAAAATATGAATAAAATGGGACTCATTAGCCTGAACTTAAAGAACAAGGCTTATGGTAATTTGGGGGATTCATTACTGAAGGATAAAAATGGAATCATTGTCATTTCTCCCTTTCCGCCAAAAAATTTTTGAAGCCGTGGCATATAAAGAAATGACCTGAAGGTTATTGTTATTATTATTATTTAAATCCATATATGTACACACACACACATATATATTTATATATATGAGGGTGACAAGCATGCACATGCATACATATCTGAAATATCTGCACGAGTAATAACAATTTTTGAATATTGCCCTCAAAAATAATCATTATAATATGGATCCTTTTCACTTTCACTTCAAAGTCAGCAATGTTTAAAGTGTGCAAAGTACCAGAAACTTGTCTCCTGGCCAATATATGCTAAATAGATGGAAAAAATAAATATATGTGCATAGGAGTTGGCAAGTAAAGAATATTTTTTCAGTGAATTGAGTCAGAAATTTCTGAAATGACAACTCTGCTGTCTGAAGACAGGCACAAGTGGATTGACTGGGAATTTGGGGTTGGCATGACAAGAGTTAATTTTGGAAAGACAAGGAAATAAATGGAACAGTACTTAGGAAAAAAGAAAAAGAAAAATAATAAAAAATAAAAGATTGTAGGTTAAACAAACATTAATCTGTGAAGACAGAGAAAAATGTTTCTTTATTTTTAAAATGTTTACACTTCTCAGAATAAACCCGTAAGACACCTTAATTTAAAGCTTTGGAGTTCACATGGACTCCAGCAGCAGCAGTGGAACAACAGGGGCATGCTGGATGTTTAGCCTTTGAAAAAGCACAGCATCAACACTTGCTTTTTGCAGATTTTAAGGGGAAATATATTCATTTTGTGAGTGTGTGTGTGTGTGTTTCTGTACATATCTGTATATGAAAGCTTTGCATATATTTCTTGTTTCAAAGACAATGCCACGGAGCAGCGCATACAGGAGTGCTGGCTATATTAATTGCAGCAGTACTTTCATACTTGAAAGTAATAAATAGGCACATATTAAATCCTCTAAGGATTAATTTGTATTTTATCAGCTGTGAAAAGGGCAATTTTTTACATATCCAGACTTAAGAGGTAGCCCTATTAGACCTTCATTGGAAAACAAATTCTGCATATATTTTGTACCAGGGCTTTTTATTTTCTTCTTTTTACTCCCTTTTCCTCTCTCCCCCTGCCTTTTAAAAAGCCTTCCTCGTAGCAAGTGGTTATGCAATGTAAGGCTGGGGAGGAAATGGGCTGTGGTGCTGTGGACACACAAACTCTGCCCCAGTAAATTTGATAAATTCGAGTGAGTGGCCAACAAAAAGCCCAACAAAACCCTCCATGATGGGTCATGTCCAGCGCCTCACTTTTCCTTGGCATTTGAAATACCCAGTGCTTAAGGCCACACAGTTTTTGACCCACCCATACTGATGCCCTCACAGGTCTCTTTCCATCTCTAAAATAATTAATAAAATTATTTATAAAAAAATTATTTACTGTTGCCACTAAGGAAGAGGTGCAGGGGAGCCCCCCCCCGGCCGCGGGGAGCCGGTTTTTGCATGCCAAACAACCATTTCTCTTTGTCTTTCATGGAGTCGTCTGCAGGGTGGAGGATTTTCAAGTTCTGTGTCTGTCCTACTTGCATGTTAGCTGCAGGCGATGTGCATCACAGGGAGGAGGCAGTCCCTTGGGGAGGCCCCACTTTTCTGCATTTAGTTGCTTGCTTTGAAAGCAAAGGATGCTAAAAAAATTAGCTCTTTTCGGAGTGTGGGATGACTCGTGCACAACAAACAGACTGAGAGTTGAAGGCTCCTGTGTTACTTTTTTTTTTTCTTTTCTCTGTGTGTGTATGTGTTGGAAGGCAAGTCAGGATTTTTAAAGGGCAACTGCACATTTTATTGATTCCCAAAGTCTTGAGGTGTTTCCAGCAGTTGTGTGGTGTTGGAGTTCCTGTGTGTAAGCCCTGGTTGAGGGTCTGGAACTTCCCTTGGTGGGGGTGAGAAGGGACTTGGAGGAAACCAGCAAAGCTGACCCCAAATGCTTTCCAGAATTAGAACCTTTAGAGAATTATTAAGGTTGGAAAAGATCTCCAAGACCATCAAGTCCAACCTCAATTGCCTGTATCTTGAGCTCTGCCCTTTAAGCTGGGCTTTCCACAGGCTTTCCCACGTGAAGTTTGTCAGTGCAGTTGAAATCAGTTGGGCTGCACTTGCTGATGCTTCCCAGCCTGGAATGTGGGAGGCCAGTGTCCTCAGAGCTCCTTCCAGCTCCAGGATACACCTCACTTCAGGGTTCCTCTAGTCCAAAAGTCTACAAAATAAAATTCACTAACCACTTTTTATAGGGAGTAGCAATTAAAATGTTGACTCACAAGAGATTTTCTCTATGAGTTTGAAACTTTTCCTAAGCAGCATAAGCTGCGTGAAGAACCACCAAATATTTTTGTTCATTTGCTTTTCAAAATGCTCTGCCCATTTCCAGTTCATCTGAAATCTTCTTTTAGGGAGTTGATGGCAGTCTGGGGGAAAAAAATTGGTTTCTATGGGCTCTTGAAACAAATTTGCTGTTATCATCTGTGCTGGTTTGCTTGGGCTTATTTGAATAGTAACGTGGTTGTAGGCAAAGCCATGGCCACAGGAATGGTGACCCTAGAGGCTGTTTAAGCACTGGGACAGCTGAAGGGCTGCCCAGTGAAATCCCTGGGGTCCAGTTGTGACCTTTGGTTCTCCTCTCATTGTCAAATCACCAAAACTCAACACTCCCTGGTGGGACCCACTAAATAAGACAACAGCATTGTTGTGACCCCCTTTCCTGTTAACTGTGAAGCCAAAATTCAGAGCTGTATCTTGCAAATCATAGCAGGCACTCCAGGATTTTCTGTTTTTCTGTTTTAAAGCAGCATCCAGGCCTGGTTATGGGAAAATATCTATTTTTGCTTTAAGAGACCAGCACAGCCACTTTTGTTTTGGTACCAAAAGAATAAAACCAAGCTTTGCTACAAAGATAGTAATTTTGGATATAGTGGAATAAAATCCAGTGGAGTGTGGGGCCAGGGGAGTATTTCCTATGTATGATTTCAAGAAGGGAGCAGAGCAGCAGGAAGGCATGTTCTGCTGTGGAAGAGCAGCCAGCTGTCTCCTGACTTCAGCACCACAGGAGGTTTAAGCTGGCTATTTGGAAAATTTCTTCACGGAAAAGGTTGTCCAGCCCTGGCACAGGTCACCCAGAGGAATAGTGGAGCCACCATCCCTAGAGGGGTTTGAGAGCCTTGCAAATCTGGAACTTTGGGATATGGGCAAGTGGTGGCCTAGGAGGTGGTGGGGAATATTTGGGCTTGGTGGTGTTAGAGGGGCTTTTCCAACCTCAACTATTCTGTGATTCTCCATGTTTGCTTCACAAACTTATTTTCTTTCTGTTAAATTGGATTAAATTTATGACTGCTTTAGGACAAAATGTACAACTTTCTCACTTAATCAAAGAACAATATTCAAGTATCCAGGACTGAGAGCTGTGCTGGGTAATTTGCAGTGTCCCAGTGCTCCCTTAGTGTCTGTTCCCCAACAGGGATGTTTTCCCTTTCTGTCTTTGCCACCCTTCCCAAAGCTATGGCTCATTTCTCCCTCTGCTTTTACTCTGAGCAGAGTGAGCCTGGATGACTCATGTTGCAAAGAACAGCAAAAAATATTAAAACAAAAAAAAAATCTTCACTTAATATCGAAAACTATCTTGAAATTATGAAGCAGGAGATGTACTTTGCTTATCACAGTGGAAACCTATTAGAGAAGTACCCTTGGTGCATGGAAAATATATGCTTTTAACAGTTTTAATCCTTTATCAATTATTCATATGGGAAGGTTTTCCTGTATTTGTTCAGTATGTTGGATGGAATAGCAAGCATGACTTTATTTGTCTAACAGTTTTGTTCCAACTGTATCCGATAAGATATTTAACACCCCCAAACATATTTAATTTAAGAAATAAAGAGCCATTCTTTCTGTGGGGTTTTCCACATCATTCTTCTTTATTACACCAGGTTTTGCTCATCATACCATGTTCCTCCTCAGAGGACAGAGACAAATAACCGTTCCCCGCAAGGACAATGTGTGTGTTGAATGCATTTTAAATGCTGCACTTTGTTATGATTGCAACCAACATTTTAAATATGCTGCAATCAAATTCCAAAATGACACGAGAAAAATGACATCAGAGAATAAATCTATTTGGCTGTGCAGGCAACAGGAATGTTGGAGCTGGAACATGCTTAGCTTGAAAGTTAAAGATTGAGTAGAATGTTTATTTTATTTGCTTAAGAGAGGCAAGGCTAATTCATCCCTGTTGTAGAAATCAATGGATTACAGTATAAATATACTCTTCAAATATATTTGTCATATTACATGAGTTAAATAGCATTACCTAAATATAGTTTAGCTTTTAAATATCACATGAGATTACTGATTTGCTTTTACATTGTGCTGGGTTTGTTTAAGCTATTCCAGGGTCTCACCCATGGCATACATAGTAATTCTGCCTATGGAATTCTAGTCTGGAAGAGGGAAATCAAAGTCAAATAAACTTCCTGGTGGAAGCTGGGAAGCGGTACAACTGGCAAGGCCTGGGATAGCTGATGTAGGAACATTTTGTTTCTCCTAAATGGGCTTCCAGCTACGCTGGAATGTCCCTTGAGTGGTGATTTATTGTATCATAGACTCCTTCCTTGTGTTTCTTACAGGTACAGAGGCACATGAGCCATCGGATGAAAGATCTTGGAGAAAAAAATTCCCATGCAGCTTCTTGCTGGGAATGGTTCAGGTTTTGAGAAGGAAACATTTTTATCCAATAGGATCATACATCCCTGGAGTCTATTAAATACTTCAGGAGTTTCTGGGCCCAGCCATGCAGTTTTCTGGCTATGTTTTAAGGTATTGGCTCCTGTTAATAGGTATTAGTATGAATATTCCTTATCCACCTTTTTGAAAAATTCCCCATAAATAAAATAAATGATGTCTTACATACAAAGTTTTAAAGTGACTGTGGCTGAGATGATGGATTTAGCTCGTCTTACATGAAAAACAACAACAAAAAAAAGGATAGGAAATAAAGTGGTATTTAAAAATGGGATATGTTTGCCTTCAAAATTGTAGCTGTAGTTTTCTCCAAAGGATTGGAGCTGAGCAGGTGTTGCCTAGGTAGGAAAATTCCACTTAAAGGTCTCTGAACTGTCCCAAACCGAAGTCCATTCTCATCCATAACGTAATTTAGCCCTTGACAGATATATAGAGCTCTTGGAGCTTTCTGTTCTTCACAAAATCTCCTGAGCTTCAAGTCTCACTGACCAGATGGGTTGTAATTTGGCCTCTGACATGGCACAGTCCTGCTGGAGGGTGAAAATTACCTGAACTGGCCAACGCCGAGGTCACACTCTCATCTCCTTAAAGTCATTTTCTTCTCTCAGGCTCCTGCCTCCCAGCTCCCAGCACACGGAGCTCTCTTTTCTGCATTTTGAGCAGTGCACAGGAGCGAGACGTGGAATATTTATCCCCTGGAAGTCAGATATTATCCTTAAATGTCGTGAGCCTCCGCCACACATCAGTCACGGGATTGATTTAGCCTCGGTGATACCTGACTCCACGAGCAGGAAGCCGAGATTGCCCCGTGTAGGGTAGATTGGAACACTTTGTACTCTGTCAGGTGTCAGAAACTGCATGGAAATGTGCTTAATTAATGAGAGCCTTGAGTGCTTTTCCAGGCTGAGAGTTGGTGGCAGAGCAAAAGGGACAGGTGACATTACAGGGGGGGCTGCTGCAGGCTGCCCAACAGAGGATGGGATGGGACCCTCCTCAGGCAGGAGCAGCTTCACAGGTCCTGGTCCTCAGGAGGGACTTCACCCAGCCCCGTTCCTGCTGCAGGGCCAACACAGCAACCAGGGGAGGTGATTGTCCCCTCCTGTTCCCTGTGGTGCACCCAGCCTGCAGCCCTGCAGCCAGCTCTGGGCTAACCAGCACTGGGGGATGTGGAGCTGCTGGAATCAGCCAGAGGAGACCATGGAGATGCTGTGAGGGCTGGAGCCCCTCTGGAGCCAGGCTGGGACACCTGGGGGGGCTCACCTGGAGAGGAGAAGGCTCCAGGAAGAGCTCAGAGCCCCTGGCAGGGCCTGAAGGGGCTCCAGGAGAGCTGCAGAGGGACTGGGGACAAGGGATGGAGGGACAGCACACAGGGAATGGCTTTAAGCTGACAATGGTTAGATTTAGATGGCATATTGGGAATTGGGAATTGTTCCCTGGCAGGGTGGGCAGCCCTGGCACAGGTGCCCGGCCCTTGGCACAGGTGCCCAGAGCAGCTGGGGCTGCCCCTGGATCCCTGGCAGTGCCCAAGGCCAGGCTGGACACTGGGGCTGGGAGCACCTGGGACAGTGGGAGGTGTCCCTGCCATGGCAGGGATGGGAATGGGTGGGATTTGAGGTCCCTTCAGTGCCAAACCATTCTAGGATTCTGTCATTCTATAAACAAATATTCATGCCTATTTTCCATGCTTTTTTTCCCTTTTAATAAAAACAGAATAAAGATATTTTAGAAGAATTCCAACCACCTGTCATGTTCCATTAAACTGTTACTTCCTCAGACCCTTATGCCTGAGCAGGTGGTGTGAATAAACTGTACTTAGAGTGGAGTGAGGGACATTTTTCTCTTGTAAATAACTAAAGACACAGATATTTTTGTGTTAGCATTTTTGCTTCCCTCTCTCTTGGAACTGGACTGAGCTCTCCTTGCTGTTTGGACATCTATCTGAGCTCCAAAACAAAAGGAAGGGAAAAGATATATAGAGTGCATCTAATTCTGGGATTTACTGCCTTTCCTTCAGTTAGTTGAGAACAAGGGATTGCTTCTGACTGTTTTTCTCTGCAGGAGAAGTTTTCTTTGCTGGGTCATCCGTGCAGCCCTGGCACGGTGTCCCTGTGGCGCGGTTGTACCGACAACCTCCAGGTCAGCAGCATGTCTTGCAATGAACAGAATTTACCCTTTCACCTTCACATCCCCCTCCACTCTTGTATACAGCTTCCTTTTTTTTTCCCTTCCCGTAGCAGAAGTCTTTTTTTTTTGCAGGTGCAAAAAGGAGCCTTTCATTTCCCCCATCTTAAGGAAAAAGTTAGAAAAAATACGCTTTCCTTACTGAAAGGCAATATTTTGCTTTTAGCACTACTTTATGTGCGGCGTTTTTTAGCTCCTCTAATCTTAAATTCAGTACATGAATGGATGGATAATTTCCTCCCTGTCAGTTTTTTCATGCCTCTGAATTATTTACTACCCCCACAACTTGTAGCTGCGAGTCCACTTACTCCTTGTTGAGCCATGGCCGTGTGAGAAGCTCCCATCTCCCAGGGCTGGGGAAGCATCCTCAGAGGGGTGCCCAAGCAGGACCCCCCCAGCATCCCCCAGAACCCAGGCCTTAAATAACACAGCCTGGATCCAGCTAATTTGTCTTCATCATTCATATCTCCCAAATCCTGAATGATTTTGGTTGCCCTCCACTGCACCTTTTCAATCTCGGCAATGTCCTGCCTGTAATATAGTGACCAGAACTGCACACAATATTTCAAATATACTCCCACTAATGTCTTATATAAAGTAGTGCCAGAATAACTTGCGCTGATTTATAATCCTTACAAATATATATATTTGTTTAGCTGCTGTTGTTGGGGTTTTCTTTATTGCTGCCAAACATTGAACATATGTCTGGTGGTCTGAAGGCCTGTTAAAGACAACAAATGAATCACATTTTCTACATGACAAAAGAAAACACCTTTATTTTTTATCATTGTCGAGCTTGAGTGGTGATATAAGATAAATTGAAACAACAAAAGGAAAAGAGAGTTTAGGAAAGTCAAGTAATAAGGTATTGGGTTATAAATGAAGTCTTCCAGTGCCTGAAGTTAAGTATCCACAGGCACTTCACACTTCTTAAAAAACAAATAAATCGCCCAACAGGGTGGTGCTAACTCGGTCCTGCTCAGAGTGCAGAAGCCTCTCCCACTCCTTGGGTGCGGAGAATCTGACAGAACATAAATGGGAAATTTTCACCAGCCGTAGCTGTGGGAATATGCAGAGCCACATGTGATGCTAATGCACACAGCAACCCAATTTGGGGCATGCTCCATTCCTGGTGGTGTCAGGAGTTATGGGTTCTATATGGAAATGAATTTCCAGCAGCTGCTTTGGATCTGCTGGGAAAGATCCTGGCCTCGGTTTTGGAGACATGCCATCAATATTCTGAAACAATGCACTTTGATAATGTTATTTACAATGAAAGAGAATTGTGACCATGAGAAAGAAGCAAAACTTTGACAGAAGATCTTACTTCAAAATGTACTAAAACATCTCCCATTTCCAAACAAGCCAAACCAAGGATTATCATTTTGTATAAGACCTGAAATGACACCTGAAAAAGCCAAATGCAAGTGTGGTGAAACGACCCTGGGAGGGTGCTGGGAATGGCAGGCCACAGAAGACCTACAAGAATTTTCTCTTAACTGATGCAGCAAGGTTTGAATTCTGCTTGTTTCCAGTTTGAGAAGTTGTTTTTGATGGCTTCCACCTGATCCAGTCTCCATTCTGCAGTGCAGGGGACCTGCATTAATGGCCCCTTTTCCCAAGACATCACACTGCTGTTAATGTATTGTCCCAGGTTCTAGCCTGGCTGGTGGCCATTACGGCCAATAAATAATGGCTCTTGTTCCATCGACTCCTGTGAAGGTCTGGGGACATGAAATTCATGTGTGCTACCAATGTAGATCGAATGTAACCTTGACATTAATCAGACAGGTGGAATTTAAGGCTGCCCCCATTTTTCCAGAGCTGCTCTCCTAAGAAATTGTGGAGTTCTCCTGCAGTTTTCTGGCCGGCTAATGTCAAAAATACCCCCACATCTTCCTTTTCCCCTTATTGCCTGTTTGTTTTTTATTTAAATTTTTAATCACATTTGCTTTTCAACATGACCATTACAATGTTGACAAACACCTCCGCCTTCCCGGGCGCTCTCCCGCATCCTAAACGGGCTCCTGTTTTCCAAGAGCAAACAACAAATGGAGCAGACCTTTGAAGAAACCCACCCCCGATTAATAGTTAATGATGGCTCGGGAGAAGGAACAAAGCCCGTGCGGTGTGAACACGGATTAGCCCTTTTATAACCGCGGCCAAGCAGTTTGTAGGAGCGCCGATGCCCGGGAGCAGCCTGCTGTGCCCTCCTGCCGAGACCAAGGCTGGGCAGCGGGCTCCGGGGCCCCGGGGGTCTGTGCCCCAGCTGCCCCCCTCTCCCAGAAAACAGCGAGCTGGTTGATGCAGGAGCATCCCCTGCCGACCAGCGCCTGGCAACCATCGCCTCTGCCAAGGCGCTACCGCTCCGTCCTCTCCTGGCGCTGGGCTCGTGGAGCTTGGCCAAGGTTGGTGCCCAGCATGAGGCTCCCAGCCCCATTTGGGTTCCACAACCATTGGGCTGTTGGAGCCAAAACACCCAGACATCATCAGGAGACATCTTCAGTGGGTGCTGGTGGAGCTCAAAGCCGAGGCAGTGAAATTCTTTGCATCCCCCCGAACCTCATCCAAAGCCCTCCTTCCCCACGCAGAATATTTCAAGTTTAGGACTTCAAATATTTCTCTTAATAAATTACTATGCATCATGTCAAATTAGCATTGCCATTACTAAAAGATTAATAGCGACAATGCGTTGTGGCACTCCATTGCTTCAGGGTAATTTTCTTTTGTTCATGCTTTGGCATAATATCGCAGAGCAGAGCGGCAGAACTACGGAGCATAAATTTAGGCGCAGCCCCTCAGCAGAAGAGGCAATCCTAATCACAGCAGAGGGCTGGCAATTAGCTCCCAACCTTCTGGGAACACCCTGGGATGAGCGTGGCCCGACGTCCCTCACACCTCTCACATGCCAAGACAGATCCCGACGTTTATATGTTTTTATTTACTAAGTGCTCGGGAGGAATAAACAGGGATAATTTGCATATGAAGCCTTTTTATTTGAGCCCTTGAGTAATTGGCGGGTTAGCGGTGGTGTGTGCACTTAAGTGTACATCACGCCGGCAGCAATCTTCCCTTCCATAAATCCTCCATCCTAACTGGAGTTTACAGGGGGAGAAATCACTCTGCTGCTCGGGTCCCTTTCCATGGTGCTTGTAAAAAGGAGCAACTTTCTTTTCCCCTCAGCCTCCCCGGGCAGGGCCAGGACAACAAAGCAATTAAACAAGGTGGCTCGGTGGCTGGGATTGGAAATAAAGGGTGGGAGGTGTCGTGCGGCACCATTCCGTCTCGAGGATGCACACAAGGATTTTGTACCTGCAGTTTAACGATGGGCAGGGAGAGGAAAAGCATCTAAATCTCGTCTTGAGGCACTGCCTTTTTTTATTTTTTACTGGTTTAACAAATGGCTTTCATGAGTGGAATTATTGCATTATCATCTCTTTGGCTTCCTGCTGGATGCATCCAGGAAAATATCTTCATGATGGTTCTGTTTCTTGGTTAAATATCAAGTATTGGTATTTTTAATGTTTTTGTAAACATTATATATTTTAATACTTGAGAAAATGTATCTCATAAATAAGCTTTATTATCTGTCAAAAAGGATGAAAATATAACTTTACATTTCTGTTTTAAAGTAATTTTAGTGCCTATTAGCTATAAAGTAACAGTTATATATAATTTAGAGTATGTAGTCACTCGAAACAACTTGACATTTTCACACAAACACAGAACCTTAATAATAGTCTTGGGATTTCATTGGAAGTATACACCACTACAGGATATTAAAATAACTTATGGTGCACTGTAATTCTTGTTTTGTATTTGTCCAAGTAGTTTTGAAGCATGCTATAAAGCAGAAAAATAAAAACCTAAGCTCCAAAGTCAGCTAAGCTGCATTCTTAAAGTTATAGCAGTCTTTTCATATTAAGTATGATTAAACCAGCTGACATTTCTTGTTGTCATCTCTCTCTTCTCCCTTCCTATTAATATGCTGTGCTTAAAATGTAAATGCTGTGCACACGGCATTTTTTATTTAAAGCCCTTGCAATTGTTTGCTTAAAATAATGATGCTGATTGTATGCATTCAGGGATGGGAATGAGAGCCTGAAAACAGTAATTTACTTGTTGATCTCAGGGTAAACTCCAGGTTTGTGCAGTGGAATGCTTTCAGCACTGGAATGCTGAACTCAGCCAGCTCCAGAAGCCCAGTGATGCTTCTTCCTATTGTTCTGCATTCAAACAAAAATCAGAGCCATGAGGACAACACTGGAGGTTCACCAATCTGACCAGTTTCTTCTTGAAATGAAGTGGAAATTAAAAAAATAAATAAATTAACAACTTCCACAGATTTTATTTTTTTTTTCATAGCCCGACAGAGTTAATTGTGATTAAAATTTGCCCAATTTTAAACTTGTTCTTTTAATTGTAATTGGAGTGGCCTGTGGGTAGGGATTAGGTGAGTGTACAGATGTGCACAAAAATTAATATGGACTTGGAGGAATGGCCTCATCGCCATAAAAGGGCCGACCAAATGTTCACAGATGGAATTTGAGTGGACCCTTATTGAATAAGCTCGTAGGGCCCACTTGGGTCATTTCTGCATCAATCTTTTTTGGTCTATTTGGAAAAGGCACAATTCGGGCCTCTTCCACAATAATTATTCTCATGCCTGATCCATTAATTTTTTAATTTGCTTTAGGGTTGACTTGTGACAGAACCACCACTATTAACAGGAAAAAATTAAAATGCAGTTTGGAGAAGGTTGTGTGTGGCTACATTGATTTTTTTTAACCTTCTTTACTGCGATATGGTCAAGCAAAATAATTACACATATCAGTATTTTATCCACATGGAATTCAAAAATCTTGCATATAATTAAATGTCTTCCTCTGTCAAGAAACTTTCAAATCTGGCAATAATTGGGGAGCTGGAAATCAAGAGTGAATTTGGTGATACAAAGGAAATAACTTTAAAATATTACAGCTTTTTTCTTCCTTTCCCTTCTCTCCTGCCCCAATATTTATTTTCAAGGCCAGATTGGACAGGACTTGGAGCACCCTGGGATAGGGGAAGGTGTCCCTGCCCATGGCAGATGGTGGATCTGGATGAGCATTTATGCCCCTTCCAACGCAAATTATTCCATAAGTCTATGATCTCTTTTTTATTTAGATATTATTTTTAAACTGCTTGATTTATAAACACGCATATGAAAAACCAAATCCAGAAGTTTTTCTCTTTATACCTTTCTTCCCAGGAGTGCCACTGAATTTGTACACAGCAGAGGAGAGTAGGAACGAAATGGAATCATTAAACTGTGAAAAATGGAAATATTTGTAACAACAAAATAAAGCTGACAGAAGACTAATTTCAGCAAAATATGTTCTAAAATTTTCTTGGGATTTAGAAGCACCTGTTCCACAGAATAAGGATGAATCCCAGATTGGTTTGGGTGGGAAGGGACCCCAAATCCCATCCAGTGCCACCCCTGCCATGGCAGGGACACCTCCCACTGCCCCAGGTGCTCCAGCCCCAGTGTCCAGCCTGGCCTTGGGCACTGCCAGGGATCCAGGCTGTGGATCCCTGCTGCTCTGGGCAAACAGGGGAGTGGATGAATCCACTCAGGTTATGATTTCAAGGAGGTTAAAAGGACACATGTGGTCAAATGTCTCAAAAAGTTGGTGGAAAAGAGAAGAAATGGACAGCAGTTACCTGAAGAAATGGCTAAAATACTTCTTTGTTTTGGTTTGATTTCTTTTTCTTTGTTGTGGTTTGGTTTGTTTTGATTTGCTTTGGTTTGTTTTGGTTTGTTTTGGTTTGTTATACTTTGTTATTATCTTCCAGAGATTTAGAAGTAGAAAAAGATTTAGTTGAGCAGGGGACATTTGATGTTGGCATTCCCAGCCAGCAGTTTTGTCAAGACTGGGAGATTTACTTAACCAGGGCAATTTGAGAATACCAGATAAATCTGGAAGAACAGAAAAAGGACTGTGTACAACATTCCGACAATATCCCTCCCTGAAAATCAGAAATTGCCCATTTGCAGGTGGAAAAGAGATGGCTACTTCTCTTTCTTACTCCCTAGGATATTTCCTTTTCCAGCTAATCTTTTACTGCCAAGCAGGAGGAAGGAGAAGTATCTGTGTTAACGAGGGTTAGGTTGGGTTTCTGAAGCTCCAGGTGTTTGGTGTAGCCCACCAAACTCTGTAGGAGCTGAAGGTCCCTGGTGTTCCTGGAAAAACAGCTTCTGGTTGGTTTTTATGGGGAATGTGTGGTAATATTATCCATTAAAGTTGATTCTGATGCCATCGTGCAGAGGTGGTGTCATAAATAAAAATCTGGCTGCTGGAATTCCGATGCAGCTCCAAACCGAATTTTCCTTTTGCTCTGCTTTGCTCCTTTTGTCTCCTTCATGCCTTTTTTATAGCTTCTAGTTGAAGTTTTATGGTATTGTTGGGCATTTTTACATGCTCAAATATGTGGAAATTTATAAATAAATAAAGCAATTCTGGAATTGAAAAGCACAATAATATGAATCACCTGGCTGTGGAAAAGGTATGTAATCAAAAACTTGTTTTGTCTCTCTCTGTCTGGGGTATAATTTAAAAATGTTTAAAAAACATTCCTTTTTTAAAATGTATTTATTTATTTATTTTTAACTGGGGCTCATCTAAGTAGCTGAGCAGGAGGGAGAAGCATTAGAATATTGATGAAATAAACAGAAGGAGTGGAGAGTTAAAGGGCTGGGTGTCAGCAGGAGTGTGCTAAGAGAGCTGGAGTTTGTAGCTCCTAAATGCAGCAGGTAGATAAAGGAGCACATGGAACCAGGAGCAGCTCCCCGAGGGACTGCAGATGACATTGTAACAGATGACTCCAGATGACAATGTAAGAGGAGGAATGGGGAGAAATTATATTAACAAACTGTAGTCGATGGTTATAATAAGATTTGAACTGCTGAATAACCGAACCTGAAAGACCAACGTATTTTTCAAGATGGTTTAGAAGGATCCCACGATTGAGTGTGTCAAAAGCCGCAATTATGTCAAGAAGTATTACAAAGGATGGATTCCCAACATCAGCTACAATAAGTGTATTATTACAAATCCTGATCAGCAGAGATAGGGGAAAAAAACCCCCAAAACCCAAAAAGAAAACTGCAGTGAAACTTTTGTAATAAATTACATCCTCAAAATATGGGCTTTATGGCTCTTCTCCTCTCCTAATAATGATAGAAAAAAAGATTTAAATCTGCTTTACTGATTACTGGAACATACGGGGATTAAAAAAATCCATTTAATACAGTTACTTTTTTAGATTTTCAGATAGTTCATAGTGAATGATAATACCTTTATGATGTTTTCAATATGGGAACTTAACAGAGAAAAGATTTTTTCTCAGATATTGGCTCCAAGGGCTGTGCTGTTGGATAAAGATTTTGTTTCCCAAATTGTAAGACTGAGAGTGAATCACATGAAACTATGGATTATTTTTTTTGTTGTTGTGGGAAGAGGTTCTATAATAAGTCTATCAGTTTTCTGGCATAAATTTGTCAGGGGAATAAATGTGTCTAATACATATTTTTGATGATTGATAATGGTTTTCCAAGTCTGCTAAATAAGGAAGTAAGATGTTTTCTTTCTGTGTTTAAATGATGGGAAAAATAGACTGGGTGTTATAAAACAGCAAAAATATTATTAGTTCAGAGGGTTTGGAAGTTCTGAAAATTTTAGCTACATTTAGTGGAATTTCTAGTTTTGTGCACAAGGACAACAATATGCTGAATATCAGTAATAATTTTTTTTATTCTTCTGCTTCACACTTGCCATATGCAAATATTCAGTGGTTCAAGCATAAAGTCTCCTTAATTCTATTCCCAAACTCAAATAAAAAAGCCGGGTCCAGAACATCATAAATCCAAGATTCAGGTCTTGGGGTTATTTTAGCCAAGCCTATTGGGGACTTGCAAATCCTGTTGTCCACATTATTGGTTTTGCTGTTTCTCCCCCATACCTTCCAGTGGGGAGTGAGGGAAAAGTCCATTGAGGGTCTAAATGAGTGAATAAGGGTAGAAGTAAGGAATGGTTTTGTTTTGAAATCTTTTGGTGGGATATCCAGAAGCAATTTAACACCAGGCTGATGGGATGACAAGTTAAAGGTGGGAATGTGATCACAGAATGACAAAAAATCATTATAAATAATTATGGTTGGGAAAGACCTCCAAGATCATCAAGCCCAACCTTCAACCAGCACCATCATGTTCACCATCATCATCCCCAAAAAGTGCCAAACACCCACACCCAAAGAGGCAATGTGCATCTTTAAATACCATCAGAATTCTTGCTTTATTTGAACCCAAATTTATCATTTGTCTTGGTCCTCCTTTCACCTCTTTTGCCTGAAAATATCTTTCTGCTGAACTTGCAGTTTTGATAGCCTGCAGTATGTGAAGCAGCTAAATAAATAGAATTTGCAAGAGCACTGGCTGAAAAAAAATCTATCTTAATTAGATGCTTATTGAAATTGAGCACAAACTGCATATGAAACATGATTTCAAAACAGAACCAAATATTTTTTATATTTATAGAGACTCAGTAATATATATATAGCTATTGCCAATATCATGCACAGCTTTTGGGGAACAAATGGGAAAAAGGAGATTGCTGCTGACCTTGGAGCTTTTCTAAAATAAGTGTCTCAGATGATTCTAAAAATCTATAGTAGAGTCATTTTGCAGCAGTGCAAAACTTTTTGTTCATTGAACTTTGTGTTCAAAGAATGATGGTGAACAGAAAGGGGGGAAAATTTCCTGCACAGATCCAGGGTTGTGCTGTTTCCAGCCCTTTATTTTTGTCATTGGTGTCCTGTTTGATGAAGCAAGAATCTTTTTTTTACTGTCTGATATGATGGGATACACAATATAATATTCAGTGTTGGATTCCAAAACTTGGTGTTTGTCTTGTTTGCCATCCATGTTCTTGCCTTGTGAAGAATCCTACAGGGGGGGGAAAGCCTGAAAACTCAATATTTTCATTTTAGAAAGGTCCATTTCTGATGGTGGGAAGAGAAACTGAGTGAAAACAAAACATTATTTTCTGAAAAATGGCGAAATGTTGTAAAGGAGTAATGGGGAGGTGAACCTTGAGAAATTTTACCTCCATGATTTTGACAGGTGGACGTGGATATGGAATTGGCTGAATGGTCACACTCAGAGGGTTGTGGTGTCAATGTCCAGGTGGAAACCAAGTGGTGCCCTCGGGGGTTGGGACTGGCACCAGCACTGTTTGACACCCCTGTTGGTGCCAGGGGCAGTGGGATTGATGCACCTTTAACCAGTTTGCCAATGACGCTGAGCTGTGGGGAGGGAAGGGATGGGCCATCCAGAGGGACCTGGACAGCCTGGACCTCATGGGGATCAGTAAGGCCAAGTTCAAGTTCCTACAGCTGGGTCAGGGTGACCCCAAGCCCAAACACAGGCTGGGAGGAGACTGGACAGAGAGCAGCCCTGAGGAGAAGGATTTTGGGGTGTTGGTGGATGGGAAATTCAACATGACCCAATATTATGCACTTACAACTCAAAAAGCCAAACATACCCTGGGCTGCAGCAGAATAAATGTGGCCAGCAGGTCAGAGGATGTGATTTTTCTCCTCTTCTCTGTTCTCATGAGACCCCATGTGGATCACTGCATCCAGCCCTGGACCCCAGCAGCAGAAAGGACCTGTCGGAGGAGGTAGGAGGAGGCCGTGAAGATGATCAGGGTGTGGAAGACAGGCTGAATAGTCCAGTCCCACTTTGCTCTCCCCCAGCTGGAGCACTGTCCCACATCCCAAATCTACTGGGAAATGCTTAAATAAAGTTGTGGAAGTGCTCCTGGAGTCAAATATCAGACAGAGCCAAGCAGGGACCTGGGTAGGGAGACTCTCCAAATCCCTCCTGAAGGCTCCTTCCACGGGCTGTCTCTGGGTGTTTGGGCTTCCCTTCTCCTCTGCTCCATGCTCTTATGGCCATGAATACACCAGAGAGACAAAAAGCCTTTCATGAATGCAAATTTCAGGACAAGTTATTATTTTTTACTTCCATGGAATAAAAAATAATAATAAAAAATTGCTGTAACAGCTTGGCTTCCCCACAAATCTCCAGCTAACCCTTGCACTCAATTATTCTTTGTGACCTTCTGGTGCCCCATGCCATGAATTGTACCTTGAGGTTATGAAATAGGTCTCGGAGTAGCTCTCGGCCACTCCTATACAGCTTTTGTGTTCAGAGCCTTCAGATGTTGTTGATTTGAATTTGAAATTTCTTTCCTGCATGAATGTCTTGATCTGATAGAGCTTTCACTTTTAAGGCTGAGCTTTAATTTGCTTAATCTGGCATATTCTTAATTATACGAGCTGTAAATTTTATTGTATTGTAAAGGCCTGAAACACACACATAAAGCTGCAGTGCCAAGGTACAATTGATTAACGGGACCACCTTGCTCTTGGGTGTGACAACAATGTGCACTGGGGAACATGGGGGGTCTGGGAAGAAAATTCCAGTGGTGGCTCACTGTCCTAGAGAATTTTGTGAACCTGTGGAGTTAATTTGCGAATCCATGTGGAGAAATTTGCAATTCCTGTCCATGATTGGGTTAAATGGGGCTTCTCTTGTTCTTGCCAAGAAGGTTTAAGAAACATAAGTGGGACAGGGCGAGCTAAATTAGAAAAAAAAAAAGGAAATGGCTGAAATGTCTTCCCAATGTCTTCCCAATGTCTTGCTACGAGATAAACTTCATCCCCCTTGTCAGCTGTGATTACAGGGCTTCCCTTGCCAGGACTGGGCTGGGCCACGGCTCATCCGTCAGTGCCGGCTCCGCGGAAAACGGGAACAGTGGCGGCGCTGGCAGAGACGGGAACACGCTGGAGCAGCGAGTGAGGACACACAATTATTTCATTATTCATGCGTGGGATCTCTGGAGACTCACAATGAAATTTCAGCTTCAGGTTTTTTTATTCCTGGTGAGCCAAAGAAATTGCTCTGCTGGTTTAGCCGGTGGGAGTAATTCAGCCAGGCTTGGTGTTGGACACAGTTAGGTCAGGAGAAGGCGACCACATGAAAGGTTTTTTGTTTCAAAGTGGGGCATGGGACCATGGTTTGCACCCCAAGAGATGTTCTGGTACCATTTCTGAAGCACCGAGGTGGAACTGTGGGCAGTTATCCTTGTTCTTCCCTTTATCCATAGAATCACTGGATCATTTAGGTTGGAAAACACCTCTAAGATGCTGACTCCAATAATTCACCTCATACTGCCAGCTCCACCACTAAACCATGTCCCTGAGAGCCACATCTACATATATTTTAATTCCCTTCATGAATGGTCACTCCATCACTGCTGTGGGCAGCCTGTGCCAGGACTGGACAATGCTTTCCAGGAAGAAATTTTTCTAATCTCCAACCTAAACCTCCCCTGGTGCAACTTGAGGCAGCTTCCTCTCATTCCTGAGAGCAGAGCCCGATCCCCCCCAGCTGTCTCCTCCTGTCAGGAGCTGTGCAGAGCCACAAGGTGCCCCCTGATCCCCCTTTTCTCCAGGCTGAGCCCCTTCCCAGCTCCCTCAGCCACTCCTGGGGCTCTAGCCCCTTCCCAGCTCCATTCCCTTCCCTGGACACGCTCCAGCAACTCATTCCAGGCAGTGGCAGGAATCACTAGTGCCTGAAGTTTCCAAAGGGCTTGATCATTGTTAGAAGTCCCTGGGGAGATGCAGAGGAGGGGGGATATCTGTGTAGTTTCCATTTCCCCATCTCTTCCTATATCTCTGTTTTAGGGGGCTGCTGAAAGCAGAGCCAAGTCCCTCTTGCCCTGTGTGTAACTCCGGTCACATGCTGCCTTTCATCAGCAGCCCTGGGTAGCAGGCCCAGATAGTCAGCAGTCATCTGTTACCCCCAGATAAATCTGGGACAGTTTGTGAAGTGACTGATGCCTTTTGCTAAGTCTTCTAAGTATGATTAATGTGCAGAAATGTCTGGTTGGGCGATAGGTAAATAGGGAAAACAGAGGCACTGTGCCCCAGCCTGTTTGTGCCTGTCCATCCATGTGCTTTGATCAGGGGGAAAAATTATAGGAGCTGCTGATAGCCCAAACCACCACCTAAGAGAAACCAGGCACACTCAGGGGATATCAAAGTCCCAAATCTGAGAGTTTGTACAAAAACCCAGAACTCCCTTCTTAGAGAAAGTAAAACTCCAGACTTAGAGGCTGAAGAGGCTGAAAAATGTGACTCATTCTGTCACAAAACAGTCCAAAGCAGGTACCTTCATATCTCCTGCAATGACACAATTTAGGGAATTTAATCCACTTTTTAATGACTTTTTAATGGGGAGAGATGGGAATTCTATGGTAGCTGTGAGCAGAAAAAATAAGTAAATTATGTGAAATTTTTTAGCGGTAAAGGCTATTTTTTGTATTATATATGGAGGTATTCAACATATCCTGCTGATTTTAATGGTGTGGTATTGGGAGTAGGAGACCACATCGGGGTAGAAGACCCCATCTGGCCACTTGGACCATTTTTTTGGGAATAGAATTGCATTAATGGAAGTAATTGCTCTGCACTCAGCCAAGAGTTCAACACACACATAGTGATTCTAAGACAACTGATATCTCAATGCTCACACTACCTTAGCATTTTTGAGTACTTTGCTATTTAAATGTGTGTGGGCAGGTTCAGGTTACCTGTCTCTGAAGGCTCCCTGTGCTCCTCTGGGCTAATTTAGTTCACCAACGGCAAATTAATTACTCTCCAGCCTGCTATTTATTTTCATGCGCACAACAGAGAAGCATCTCATAGATGGGCAGATCTACAGCTTGCCAGCTGACATTACTGCTGACCTGACAAGGTAGGGGCTCAACTTCTGGGTGTCCTGGAGTCCTGTGTGTGCACAACTCACTTCACAGCCAGCAGCTCTCCGAGGACTTGCTGCTTCCAGGAGCTGCTGACCACAGAGATGAGCCCATCCCACACCAAAAGCAATGGAAAAGTCCTGTGGATGCTTTCCTGAAATACATCTTGCTGCTGTCTAAAGGGTTCAAGTCACTTGTGGTCTCATGCACATTTGAACCACTGGGGGAGGCATCTGTGACTTCAAAAAATGGGTCACACACGTGCTGGGGGATGTGTCAGACAGAAACTCCAGCTCAGCAATTCCCCCAGATAATCAGGGGATGTAAAATTGTTTGGGCCAGCTATGGTTTTTCAGAAAACCCTTCAATTTTACCTCCTATGTAAAGGGTAATATACTGCTGACTGCTGCTGGAGGTTTGTTCTGAAACCAGCCATCGTTTTTGTACTTTCATGCATATCTTTAGAAAATGATGAAAATATTTCACTGCAAACCAGAAAGAAAAAAAAAAACCAACCAGTGAACTTGTGTACAGTGAGATAAAAATCAGTGTTTCATTACTTATTTATTTATTCATTTATTTAAAAATCTTTAACCAGAAAAATTCATTAAGATGCAATATCTCATGTACAATGATGGCCTAGGGATGGGAGATGGATTAAAAAATGTAAATACTATTGGGCCTAATCTGCGTACCATTAACACAAATATGAAATTAATGTAAAAGTTTATGACAGCACAAACTTGCCTTTAACTCTTTAAACATATGTTTAAAATAGTGCAGAATGGTGGTAAGATTTGGCAGATGAGAGAATCAGTAAACAAGTATGTCTCAAAAGAGACAAAATGTCAGCAAAATAATTGCCTAGCAGTACTTCATATCAATTAATTCATTTGTATTTAATTAAAAGGAGTCATAACAATTGGCTGCTGTATAAAAGCCCCTTAGCTCTGGAGTCTTCTATGCCTTCCCTTCGTTTTCTGGGGCTGGATATTGTTAGCCTTTTTGAATAATTCAACCCAGATCTATTTCCTAAACAGAAAATCTATCTTGGAGTTATTCCCTTTTCTGCAGGGAAGTAGCAATAAACAGTAGCTTTGTGTGCCTTATAAATGACACTGAGGGAGACAAGGGCTGGGATCTCAAAATGCACTTGAAACCAAAAATGTTGGGGGTTCCTAAATCAGGGAGGTGCTTCTAAAGATGGATTTAATTCAAGATTATTCCAGTGAATCCATGTGGAGGGTGAGCAGTGCTGGCCTGGCCACTGCTATAAAGTCCTAGCAGAAGAGCAGCCAGGACATCCAAGCTCCTCTAACCTCTCCTCTGTGGTACTGGGGGTCATTTAATGTTGGATAATGAAAATGGCAGCTTTGGATTTATCCAATTTTCCCTGTCTGGAGTTAGAGTAAGCTCCTGGTTTAAAGTAAATTATGCTGAGTCAGGAGGCCAAATTACTTTATTCAGAGTATTATCTGTGATTATTGTTATTGTTTATTGTTTTGTTGTTTATTTCCTAATTGACTCAGAAAATCTGATAACCTGCAATGCCTTTTGTACTCCTCAATGTAAATTAACAAATTTTGTTATTTAAAAATTAGTAAATAACACATAAAATTCCATCAGGTGTGCCACAAGATTACTGATATTCCCAAACCCCTGGAGACATTCAGCATTGTGGTGACTTGGGGACAAAGTATAATTTTAAGAGTAAAATAATAAGACTATGGAACCATCCCTAGGTAGATGTCAACAACTGTGCAAATACACATTTTGGGAGGGTCCCAGCTTCAGAATTTTTTTTTTACTGGGAAATCCTTATGACCAAAATGGAAATGTTCATCATTTGAATGCAAATACCAAGGGGGCAGAAATGTTAGTGCAACAAACTGTTATTGTGGGTCAGGCCTTCCAAAGTGTAGGTTAACTTTCCATCACAAATGTTAAAAATAGGATATTTTGAGGGGCAATTTGCCACAATTTCTGCTGTAAATTACAGATCTCCCAATGCTCTGTTTGCTGCTGTCCATATGTCCATTGGCTCCTCCTTGCCTTTGGCATCACCCACAGATAAGGTTTGCCAAGGGAGTGGCCTCAGAGGCATCTGAACATCCCCCAGAGGAGGATGAGAGTGTCAGGAGCCTGTCCCTGGGGTATCCAGCTCCAAAGGATGCCTGTGCTGGAGGTACCCCCTGCTTTGGAAGGAATTTCCTGTGTGGATTTACGATTGCCATGCGTTCTCCCCAGTTTTGGCCTCCCGAAAGAGGGACGCTCTCTCTTGTCCTGCCTGGTGGTGGGGAAGGGTTAAGCCCTGTCAGCCCCTCCTCTGGCTGCTGAAGTGCCTTGTTTGCAAAGGATTGATAGAGCACCCTTGAGAGAAAGATTCGCATTTTCACTGTTCCGTGTCAGGGAATGAGGTTGTGTGATTTTTGTGTCATTTTGCACTGCCATATTTCTTCCATTAGGAATTCTAATATTTCACAACCTCTGTCAAGGAAACTGCTACTCCTAATGCAGACGGCCAATGCATTCCAGATGGCCTCGTAATCCAGTTCAGGTTTTTCACATACATTATTTCGGTTCCAGCGCGGGCCCAGGCTCAGCTTTGCCAAAGCTGGTTTCATGATTCATTTGCAACTGCAACAAGTTAATCCCAGAGCGAAGAGCTGTGTCCACTTCAGGTGAATTCTTCTTGCCTGCTGGCTCCAGACATTGGTTGGTAAGAGTTCCTTCCAAAAGAGCAATTTATATTCAGCATCCTCGTGCCAAATTCTTCCTCTCCATATCCATAGCCCATGGATCAAGGAGATGTTTCTAAAACAAGAGTTCCTTAATTTATGAACTGTATTAGCTCGCCAGTGAAACGGGTCCAGATCAATGAACGCGTTTTAAAGCATCGAGGAAAATATTTAAAAGGGGAAAGCCCAACAAGCTATGCACACAGAATATTAAAATTTAAAATAATTCCATGGGTTGAATCATGATTAGTGCTCAGCTTCATTAATTCTCAGCCCAACAGCATAAACAGTAACAAACAAGCAAAGAGTGACTCTATGCAGGTTCATTGGGGTCAGCCTTGTTCTCCGTTTGTTTCCTTCTATATTTGTTTTGGTTTTCTTTTTATAGATCCTTTGCACTGTGTTGCTTTATGCCGTTGTTTGTTTGGGAATTTCCATAAGGCTGTGCTGAATATTAAACACAATTCTCTATTTACATTTTGATAGTGAAACGTTTTCCTAAACATCGCGCTGGTTCCGCCCATCTGTTGTCCCCTTGTCACAGCCCTGGAGAAGCCCAGATCGAGGCAGACCTGTCTCCATCTCCATCCCTTTTGGTCTCCTTTTGTCTCTGGCACGTTTGGCTCCATCACACTGGCTGAACTGAAATGACATTTCCTGAGCACTGGCCTCTTTGACACTTATGTGGACTCAGCATCTTAATTACTGTTAGCGTGAATCATCTAAAGCTGGTGCATAATTTCTCGAGACATTTATAGGAGATCTACAGTAGACATTTACTTGAAATAATGAAAATAAAGAAATCCATAAATCCCATGAAACTTTCCCCTACTTCATTTTAAGTTGTTTATACAAGGAACTTCATGTTGTAATAACACTTTTTGGCCTTTGTTTGATTGGAAATTTCTATTAAACTGTTATGAGAAAATAACTTTATGCTTGGGGTTTTATGTTTCAATTTGATTAACAACAGGCTTTTACAAGGACTTGAGCACTGCTGCCTACACCGAACGCATCCAGCGTTATTGCACTGCCTGCTTGGCTGTATGGAGTGGACTTTATCAAGAAAATTATATTTCCTGCCCGTGACATTTTGGAAACGTATTGTATGTCATATCCCTGTCTTAAGCGCTGTTAGTGCGAATCATCTGACTCTGGTTTATAATCTTTGGACTGTATTTATAGCAGACCGTTGCTCTGTAGTGTTCTAAATTTCCTGCTTATGATGCAATGGCAAAAGTCATTAAACATTAGCAGTAATAGTATTTTCACTGTAATAAAGTGTTAATTACTTCCACATGTTAATCGAGTTGGGGGGGCAGAGAGATTTTTGCTATTGTTACTGCGCCTAAAATAATTTCCATGTGATAATTTTCCAGGATATCAAAAACTGAATAATTATGCACTAATTAAGAAAGTAGAGCCTGCTCTGGAGTTAAGACTGCATTAATTTTAATGTTTTTACAGTCCTTTAATTGGGGAGAGGGCTGTAAATTGCGAGCTGACGCAGTCCTGCCATACGCGGGCCTGCCTTCACAATCTGCCTCCTCTCCACCGCAACCCAAGGTCAACACAAGTTTGCAAAATCCCTCTGCTCTTCGTACGAAATGTATTGGTGCTGAAGCGTGCATCTATCACTCTGACAAGCATTTAACTCTCCAAGAGCACATGCTCTCACTTCTTAAATTATTAATTGCATTAAATACATTTTCATATCGCGGGCTGTTTGCTACAAACTGTTCCCAAGCACGGAGAGGTGCCCCCCCTGCCCAAGATGAGACACTTGGCTGTTGTTCCATGCTGGGGAGGGCTTGGTTTTGGGAGCTGCAATTCCAAAAATCGCTGAAAAAGTCACCCTTGCAAAGTCTTTTATTTTTTTAATGTTGATCAGTTGGCTTTGCTTTTCCCCCTCTCTTTTGTTCCGCGCTAATGTCTGTAAGTCCATATTGTTTGGGTTTGTTTATACCTTTGCACTTATCAGCTCGTGCAGTTTTCCAGGGTATTCTCCCTGTCACACCATTATCACAGGCAATGGCATCATCATCCGCTTCATTATCATCTCTGGGTCATTCCAGCCCAGAATGGCTTCGTGTTACAACTAAAAGGAGGAATCTGGCAAATGGATCATATTATCTCCCTCTCTCACTCCGGCATTTGAATGCATTATACACCACGCACTCTTTATATTAACAGGCATCATGACCTTTGCCTGTAACATGTTTATTTTAGCAGGACTTGCTGGTGCTGCTGGAGTTCTGCTCCTGCCAGTTCCTGGTGCTATTGTGAGCCCTGTGTTTATACCTCGCTCATGCCAAGGTGGCTCCCAGATTGCAGAGGGAATGGTAAGGCCCAGGTGGGAGAGTGGAGCTGGGGAGCTGTTCCCACCAGCCTGGGAAAGAGGCAAACCCTGGGGCACCATCCCAGGGATGCTCCCAGGCCTGCCCTGGGCAGTGGTGGGACCCTCCTGCAGTCACCGTGCAGGCTCAGACCTGGGGGTGTCGGGGGCTTGTTGATGGCAGAACAGAAATGTTCCCCGAGTCAGTGTTTGCTGTTAACTCTTGAAATATCGTGGCTTTGTTCTAGTGAGGGCGCTAAGGTTACTCCTTGGAGCTCCAGGATACTTCAGGTAACGGATGAGAAAGGGATTCATGTTGTTTTAAAGCAAAAACTGCTTTTATGAAGAAAAAATCAGGGGAAAATCTTCTGGGGATGTGGGTGGCTCCCCAGATTAGGATGTGGTCAGAAAGTGGGAAGCATTTTTACCCACTGCTAGGATGAGCCTCCAGCAGACTTCGACATTTCCCTGTGACCCTGAGCTCACATTTGGTGGAGGTTTGAATTTCTGACCTTGCTCTTGTTTTCCCTTTTCTTTATTTCCATTTAGTACTTAAGCAAAGCACCTCAGGCGTTAAGAGAAAAATTGGAATAATTTACTAGCACATGTCAATGTTTACTTGGTTTGCTTGCACTTTACTCAGTTTAATTACAGCTGTAGTTGAATATACTTGTAAAGAAATAGGGAACTTCATTTCTCTAACATCTGAAAGTATGAGCGCAGGTAGATCTGAGCATGGCAGGGAATAGGATCCCATCTCCATCTGACCTTTCATTGAGTTTTCATTGGATAAAACCTCTCCAGGGCTCCTTTTAAAATTCCCCCAATTTTCTGCTTTTGTGCATTTCCTTTTAACAGTATTTTAATGGCATTTGTGGTGCCAAGATCAAGGTGTGGCATCCCTTCAAAGGAGTGGGTGTAAATTCTTTGAGGATGGGCATAAATGGATCACCTTGAGCCTCCTCCATGTCATTCCAACAATAAATATCCAGGAGATGGTGGACACTTGCCAGTGCTGCAGGACAAAGTGAATTCCAGACACTTTCAGAGGCATTTCTGAGGTGTGTTTATGCATTTTGATGCATTCCTCTTCATCCTGCATCCTAATGAGGGCATACACCAGGATTTGCTTTGCAGGATGAGTTGGACATCAGGACACAGGAGCAGTGGAAAACTTGTGGATGGAATTGCAGCCCCAAGTGCAGATTTTTTTAGCTGCTTTTGAAGAATATTTCTAACATCATTTTAATGGCACATTCCTTCGAGGCAACATAAAGGACATTGTGCTGCAGTTGGTGTTTTTATCACGTCTGTTCAATAGCTCAGGTGGAAGAAATCATATTTTTCAATGCCCAGCATGCCTCAGTCCAGTTGGAAAACTCTGGAACATCTCTGCAGAGATCACTCTACCTGCTGTTAAAGAGGGAAAGACCGTAGGAAAGTTAACAAAGACAAATTGTAGAAAGGCCAAGAGAAACATTTTTCACCCAACTCACTTTTTTTTTGCCTCACTTTCTTCTGCTCCAGTTTCTCTATTACCATTGCATTAATTAGAAATTTAGGTAAATGACATAAGTGCCCTAATTTTTTATTTCTGCCAGGAGAACAATTAGGCCATCAGAAGTAACAAATGGTCTGGGCTCATGTTGCCTGTTGAAAATTTCAAGCTGCATTATTTCTGACATGAAAAAAACCCCAACAAATAATAGTTGTTTTGGCCAATTTTTACCATAAGCAATGTCAGCTTTAGCAGAATCACTGTACCATTGGCTGCTTTTTTTTTTCCCTATTGTCATGGCTCATTAAAGTGTGCTGACTCTTGTGGATTCCCATTTCCTTTAGGTAAATAGTTATTTACATGAACTGCGACATTTTTCTTTGGTGACAATTTCTAATTGTTCAGGCAACCAAGGGTGATATATTAACCACTCTGAAGAAAGCTTCATCTATGAAATAAATTACTTGGAATTAACTATCCTTTCAAAAGAGGCAAAATTTCCAAATGGACAAATTAGACCCTTCTTAGCCACATATGGTAAGTGTTTTAAGCATTTCCCCACTGGTGGTTACTCTGGAGAACAATTCTTCATGATGGAGTGGAAGAGTTCTTAACTCATTTGGGGTCCCTCCGCGTGCCAGCGCTCGCCAGCGGCGCCTCTGACAGAATCGCTCTGGGGCTGAGCTCCGGGAGGCTTTGGGAAATTTTTGCTCCCACATTTTTAGCTCTTTTTTTTTTTTGCAACCCACATTTTTAACTCCTTTTTTTGCTCCCACATTTTTAACTCTTGCTGTGCTACCTTCAAGGCCAGGAACAGGAAAGCCCCCATCCTGGTGCGTGTTTTAGTTCATCTTCTTCTTAAGTGAAAATTTGATTTCCAGCTTCAGTCTTTATAAATGGGTTGAGAGCAGCCCTGGGGAGAAGGGTTTGGGGGTGCTGGTGGGTGAGAGGTTGGACATGAAACCCCCCCATGAGCAGAGGATGATCCCCCAGCATGGGAAGCAGGGGAGAGGGGGATTCTGCCCCTCTATTTCACCCTCATGGGATCTCACCTGGAGCACTGCAGCCAGCTCTGGGGCTCCCAGCATGACATGGATCTGCTGGAACAAGTCCAGAGGAGGCCACTGAGATGCTCTGAGGGATGGAGCACCTCTGGAGCCAGGCTGGGACAGCTGGAACTGGAGGAGAGAAGGCTCCATGGAGAGCTCAGAGCCCCTGCCAGGGCCTGAAGGGGCTCCAGGAGAGCTGCAGAGGGACTGGGGACAAGGCCTGGAGGGACAGCACACAGGGAATGGCTGCCAGTGCCAGAGGGCAGGGCTGGATGGGAGATTGGGAATTGGGAATTGTTCCCTGGCAGGGTGGGCAGCCCTGGCACAGGTGCCCAGAGCAGCTGAGGCTGCCCCTGGATCCCTGGCAGTGCCCAAGGCCAGGCTGGACACTGGGGCTGGGAGCACCTGGGACGGTGGGAGGAGTCCCTGCCAGGAACAGGATGGGCTTTAAGGTCCCTCCAACCCAAACCATTCTGGGATTCTGTGTGTCTGTGAAACACAATTCAAGTACATCAGGACATAGCATTTTTCCCTTGAATCACAAGTTCCATGAGGAACTTGGCTACAGGCCTCCAGTGTGGAATCCTTACCTGCAACTTCTGTTTACAGACCTGGTTCTGCTTTTATTTATGCAACTAAATTCAGAGAAATCCCATCTGAGGCATCAGGCATGAAACAGATCACCTGTGAGGATATTGGGTTTATTCCAAAGATTGGTACTTTTAAAAATATCCCTAGTCTTTTATGCGGAGTAGAATCATATAGTCAGAGAACCATTAAGGTCAGGAAAGGCTTCCAAGATCATCAAGTCCAATCTTCTACAGACCTGGATGGGATGCCATCTCCTTCAGGTCATTAACTTAAAAAGCACTTAAATTAATTTAGAAATGCCCATCTATTGTTCTTTTGGACACCTAGACAGCTTTAAACACTTGTAAGCCCTTACAAACTCATGTCCTCTGGACTTCTGAGTGCCTAAGTCCCATTTCAGTGTTACTCCAGGCAAA
>NW_005054369.1:3385836-3396569 GCF_000277835.1 Geospiza fortis | reverse complement strand
CTGAGTTGTGCCAAATATTGCAAGATAGAAACCTAAGAAAACATGTTTTTCTAATTTAAGTCATAACTTGACCACATTTCAATGTCCACATTTTGTATTTAGAAACTAAGAACTTCTTGCAAGGAAGCATCCAATCAGTTTAAATTATGCTTAGTTTGTTTTTATGGTTTCCCATGACTTTTTTGGGCCAGTGTAGTTTCCCGTTTCCCACACATTCGAAGCCAGTATGTCAATACTTTGGAATGTATTAGGCTGTTTAGCATAATTTGAGCACACTTTTGAAACGGTTTCTCCTACAAAAGATCTGGATATTGTACATTCGTTCGACAAAAATAGCAAATTAAAAGAAGATTGTGTTTTCTGTTTGTATGGAAAAAATTTAATTAGGAGTTATTTTGGTCCTAATATTTACTCTGCAAGAGTAATTAAAATAGAGAGATCAGTAAAATAGGTGTAGCTCTAAACACATGTTCTTGCTTTGTTTAATTATGTTGATTAGGTTTAAACCCCAATTTGGCATCACCTCCCTTGTCTTAATATGTTGTTGATGAAACCATGTGGAGACCTGACCTTAATATAATCGTGACAAACCTCATTTGATTACCTTTAGCTAATTAAAACATACGTTATATGTACCATAATATTATTGTTATTCATCTTGCACCTCTCTGCCTCTACATCATTATGCTGAAAGTAAATCTTATTGTGAGATTTCTGTCTCTGAAGGACCTCATGCCTTTGGCATAATTGGGAGAGGTGTTTATTTCATGGCCCAGTTATAATAACAGTAATTATCATATAAAAACTCTGTGAATTTTTAAACTGAGGCTTAGTGCTAAGTTTACTGTGGTTCTGTGTTGGAGCAGCCTGGGGTGAGCACTGGGCAGCCGTGGGACTTCCCATGTCCCACTTCCCATCCTTCTTTCCCATTCCTTCTTCCATTTTGGGACTTTCCCCAGTACTGGCTGCACAGTTTTCAGTCCCATTTTCTGGCTGTCCTGTTAACACCCAGCATTTGGAGACCCTTTATTTAAGGTGCTGGATCCTTTCCCAGAATGGTTTATTTGGGGGAGAGCTGGAATCTCTTTTTTTGGTGGGTGTTTATGCATCACAAAGCTAATTATGACTTAGGAATGCCTTTGGGGCTTTCCCTGCCCTCCACCATCACAGGTGTTCTCTTTCCTAACAAAGTCATTCTGTACAAGTGAAGTGCCATACAAGGGCAACTAATGGTCTCGCTGAGCAAATTTAATTATATCTGGGGCTCTGAGCAACCTGGTCTAGTGGAAAGTGTCTCTGATCATGGCAGGGGTTGGAACTGGGTGGTCTTTAAGGTCTCTTACAGCCCAAACCAGCCTGGGATTCTATTTGACTAAAATATTTTTATGGAATCTGTTGCCAGGGTCACCATCATAGCCTTTAATGTCACACTGGTCTTCAGTGCCAACACCCCCAGTTTGTACCTGCAAGAAAGCACAACACAAATAAAGCAAGGAAAAAATTTGTAAGATCTTGTAGTGTAATTTCATGAATATTTCAGAAGGTATGAAATAGAATGCTCTCCATGGGCACATAAATAATAAAGAAATTTGAGCCTTAGCCATCAGAGTCCCAGGCTGGTGCCTGTCCCATTGGAACATTCTTCTGAGATGGTTTGAAGAAGCCAGAGCTGCTGCAAATATAGAATTGATGCTGAAAATTGCCTTCCAAAATGCATCCAGAATCATTTTGGCTTTCAGCACAAGTGTGATAGAGGAACTGAGTTGTTTTATAAGCTGGGTTCACCTGGGAATGACTTGGGTTCTTCCTGACTTGATTTTCCTTCAAAGCACGTTCCCTCATCTTCCAAACACTGCCTATCAGAGGCTTTCTTTAAAAAAATAAAAGCTTATCTAAATAGTAATAAAAAATTATAAGTTATGGACATTTCACCTGTTCTGAGTTCCATAAAAGCAGGACAAGGAGGGTGGTGGGCAATCCAGGTATGTCCATGCCTGGAGCAGCCATCCCAGCGCCAGCTGCCAACAAGGCACAGGGGCAGGGCACACAGCAAGGCTTCAAAAGCACTCTGTGTCCATCCACAGGGCAAAAGGAATGGAATTCCTCCTGTCTGGAATGAGGAGCGGGGTCAGAGGATGGTGGCCCCACCATCAGTGTTCCCTCCCTTGGCTGCAGACTCCAGCTCCTCACCCTCACAAAAGTGGGGACAGGGCTGAGTGATTCCCCATCTCCTGAAAAATCTCTTGGCTCTTGCCACTGTTCCTTTATTTCTGAATCACTGGAAAAATACCAATATTTCACCACTAGTGGGTTGAGGAGGTTAAACTTTAATGTTTCCCTCTTCCCACCAATGCACCTCACGGAAAAAAAAAATAAATAATGGTTTCAAAAATGTACAAAATCCAATTTAAAATGACATTGGGGTTTTATTTAAAGTCATGGAAGCTGGTTAATTCCAAAATGCTCTCATTAACTCACATCATTTAACAAGTTTCTATTCATTTAGCTCTCTCTCTCCAGAGCCTCTCAGCTGCTCTACCTCAACACATTGACAGCCTTCTGTGCTCCTGCTTCCCAGGGGGACCTAAGGTGACTTTAAAATACCTTTTCCTTTTCCTGGAGTCAGGGTGCACAAAGGAGCTGCCTCTGGAAGCCTGTCTGGATCAGGGCAGGTTCCCCAGGCTGCCCATGGATGTCCTCCCAAATTTTGTGTCCTTCCGGCCCCATTCCCAGATATTCCTACAGTGTCCTCAGCTCCTGCCTGGCAGGGAACTCCCAGGGCTGGGTTATAATTACAGAGCCATCAGGGCCCTGCAATAAGCACAGAAGGGTTGGAGTGTGTGTGAGGATGTCACCCCACTTGCCCATGATGGGCTCGGAGCCTTCCTCCTCCGTGGCTGCTCTGCTGTCCTTTGTTTCTCAGTCTCTGCTCTCTCACAGGCTGATTGTCTGCCCAGTTTCAGGATATTTAGGGGTTTTGGGGTTTGTGTTCTTTTTTTCCTTTACCAATAGCATCAGCTTGTTCCAAGGTCCCTCCAAAATGACTCTCTAAAGCTCACTTTATGTTCTTTTGTTTTACTTTTTTTCAAGGCAGAAGAGGGAAATAAAAAAAGGGAAATAAAGAATACTCTTTTCTTTTTCTTTTCTTTTCTTTTCTTTTCTTTTCTTTTCTTTTCTTTTCTTTTCTTTTCTTTTCTTTTCTTTTCTTTTCTTTTCTTTTCTTTTCTTTTCTTTTCTTTTCTTTTCTTTTCTTTTCTTTTCTTTTCTTTTCTTTTCTTTTCTTTTCTTTTCTTTTCTTTTCTTTTCTTTTCTTTTCTTTTCTTTTCTTTTCTTTTCTTTTCTTTTCTTTTCTTTTCTCTTTTCCTCTTCTCTTCTCTTCTCTTCTCTTCTCTTCTCTTCTCTTCTCTTCTCTTCTCTTCTCTTCTCTTCTCTTCTCTTCTCTTCTCTTCTCTTCTCTTCTCTTTCCTCTTTTTGTCTCTTTTCTCTTTTTCTTTTCATGTCAATGTTGTGGATGTTGCCCAGCTGTGGCTGCTCCATCCCTGGCAGTGCCCAAGGCCAGGTTGGACAAGGCCTGGAGTGACCTGGGACAGTGGAAGATGTCCCTGCCCGTGGCAGGGGGTGGCACTAGGTGGGTTTTAAGGTCCCTTCCACCCCAAACCATTGTGGGATTTCATGATTCTCTGACCCCACAGCTGACCCTGGCTCCAGGTGCTCCCACCTTGGCTGGAAGAGCATCCTCCTCTGGCCAGCCCCCATGGCCTCACCGGGCATTGGCTTTGCTTCCCATAAAATATCTCAGTTTGGAAGTGAGGGACAGGAGAAAAGGCAATTTTTGGTGAAAAAGCAGCAAGAAAAGTCACACAATAGCACCAGGGCAAGGCGGCTGCACTGTCCCACACCTGGGACTTGGAGCTGCTCCTCTGGATGGATGGGTTCCTCTTTCTCTGCATTTTGTGCGGGCTTTTTTGCCTGTCTCCAAAAAGGGGGACCCAGCCCAGGAATTCCAGGTGATCCTGAGCAGCCACCACCACCCCAATTCCATCCACCACCACCCCAATTCCAGCCACCACCACCCCAATTCCAGCCACCACCACCCCAATTCCAGCCACCACCACCCCAATTCCAGCCACCACCACCCCAATTCCAGCCACCACCACCCCAATTCCAGCCACCACCACCCCAATTCCAGCCACCACCACCCCAATTCCAGCCACCACCACCCCAATTCCAGCCACCACCACCCCAATTCCAGCCACCACCACCCCAATTCCAGCCACCACCACCCCAATTCCAGCCACCACCACCCCAATTCCAGCCACCACCACCCCAATTCCAGCCACCACCACCCCAATTCCAGCCACCACCACATCCAGCTTCCCTCCAGCCCTGACCTGGAGGTGACATGCTCAACATTCTTTACCAGCTGCCATTTAGGTCTCCTTTAAACTAATTAAAAGCCTTTTGAGTTTTTTAACATTTATTTTGCCAGTAATTTGATGCTTTATGTGAATTTAACATTGAGCATTTAGGTTGGGTGAGAGTATTTATTCCTGAGTATTTATTTAATCAGTACTTGCATTTTACAGAAAAAAAACATCCCCGACTTATTCTATGGAAAAATAATTAAAAACATCAGTTTACACGTGATCAGGTGGGGATTAAAAACTATATTTAATCATGCAATGGATTTTTATTATTTTTATTCTTGTGTTATGGCCAGTGTACAGTGGTTTTATCTCCTCTTTGTACTTGCAATAACATATTATTTGACCATGAATCACTTTAATGGATTGAAACATAAGCATGTGAATTGAAAAATAGATACATTAGTCAAATCAATAAATAAATATGAAAATATATTTCTACTATGAAAAACCATCTTGGCTACTGTGTCCTCCAACTTGGACAGAGAAAGCTGAAATATATAGCTGTAAAATATGGCTTGCCGTGTCAACTAGCCAGTGCCTGCAGCCTAAAAGGAATTTTGAGCACTGGGTAAGTAGTATTTCATCAACAAAATCATAAAATAAAGACATTAAAATGAAGGAATGATTGAGTGCTGCAGGACGTTTGTAAAATCACCCTTCAGTCTGGGGCTGGAGTAGTTTAGTATTAGACATTGCATACTTTTCATATAAATTTGCTTACAAATAGCATGTCTTAACAAGCAATATTGCCAGACTGCCCCTGTAGCAAATATTTTTTCACTCTGTTGCTAAACAAACTCTCCTCGTGTGTTCTGTGGCGTGGCTACAGTCGGTATAAATAATACATCCTTAATATTAGGGGGAAAATACAGTATAAACCTGCACACAGAGTATTAAATCCTGTAATGAACTAAGATTTTGAGCTACTAAAAACCTTTTTTCACATATTTTCCAGTAGTAAAGTCCACCCTTGTTGCTTTTTTTGGTTCTGCTCTGGGGCAAATCCAAGGTTTCATTTATTGCAAGGAATTTTTCTTGGGTTTGCACCATTTTGATAGCACAATATGGCCTTTTGCATTTCCATTTGTGTGACCTCCATTCCAAGGGGGCTGCGTGTCCATACCCAACTCGGGAAGCTGATAAGCAGCATTTATGGCTATGGATCAGTGTGAGCAGTTCAATAAAAGGGGGATGTTAATTGCTCATCTTACATGGGCTAGAAATAAGCAGAGCTTGGTGCCTTTTTTAGCTGACATGGAGTTCAGAAAAGAGAAGCTTTCCCTTTCCTTTCAAGCTGCTAATTAGCTATATGAGAGAGTGACAAAAATACAGACTTTTCCAAAGTTTATTTGCATTCTTCTACCTTGACATATTATGCAAATATTAAGTTGTCATTTGCATATGACAAGAATATCTGATCTTATTTTGCTTCAAGTCCCTTCAAATGCTGATATAAAGTTGAAACGTGAATCAATGTATGTTTTATGTGGTTTATGGGCTGCATTGTCACTTTTTGACTGATACATTTTGCATGTGAACTCGACTTTGTAGGCAGCCATTGCAGATATCCTTGCTGGAATGGCTTTGATATGGAATTGGAGTGATGAATATCCTTAGCACCATTAGGAATCTGAGCTTGAGTTTTAACAACAAACCAAGCAGTGACTGTGAGCTAAAGAGCAACAGTTTTTTGTTGGGTTGTCCATAACAGCGCAAAATATCCATCAAAACAGCAGTGAGGATGCATCAGAGCAAGGTAAAACACTGTTAAAATTAACTCTTTATGCTTCTGGCTCAGGACAGGACCTGTCTGCAATTAATTTGCCCTGATGATGTTACACCCCGAGACCTTCAGGGGCTCTTTGTGGTGCAGCAAGCCCCTGGGGAAGGGCTGGGCATCCATCTCTGCGAGGCAGGAAGGGCTGGGAGAACCTGCCAGGCTCGGGCCCCAAACACAAATGTCTCCTGAATCTCTGCAAACAATCCCACTTGAAATTATTGTGCAGCTTTATTGTATTTTCAGCAATGTGCTTTGCTGGCAATAGAGAGACAACTTCAGAGGTAATACCCTGGAATCTCTTCCTGTTATAGATGGCTGTAGCTCATATATATAATGTGATTATTTCTTTCATTAAAGGAACTAAGTAATGTTATTAGATTTGGCTTTTTTTAGTGCATCAAATGGTTTATTTTACCGAGGCTGGAATTATTCTTTTCCAGAAATCCAGAGGTCATTTATTACACAAAGCACCTTGCGTTTACAGAAAAGAGACACAGCAGCTTTAGCTGTATTTCTTGTGTCTGCTTCCTCATTGCCTGAGTGTGAAAACTTTATTGCTCATTATCTACTGGGCTGTGATGAAGTGACAGATGATTTATTGGGAGCCAAAAACTGTGTTTCAATGGTGAACATTTTTATCCTTTTGTATTGCAGCCTGCCAACCCCTCTAACTGCTGAGGCAACAAATAAAGAAAACTCACTGCTGGAGGGCCCTGTGACTATCACTCATAAATGTCCACATTTCAGATCCCACTCTGGTTCTAATTTGATTCAATTCCCTTTTGTTGCTTAAAAATTCAATTTGTTTAATTGAGCTGTTTGACAGTAAAATCTGAATTCCATGCATTTTAACCATTCATATTAAATTTCCCTCCACATAGTACTTTTAGTAATGTGCTTTAAAAGAGGTCACTTTAATTTAAATTTGGTGACCTTACAAGCTTATAAAAAGATCTATATGCTATCCTTCTCAAACTGAAATTAAATTGAATAAATGCAAGATAATGTTACAGGAGATATTTCTGACTGAGGTTTTGGGGTCCTTGCAGGAATGAAACCTGCTCTAGGAAGCCTCTGTGCCCTTCCCAGACTGTTTTCCACAAAAAACCAACAACGATGATGCAAGGAACATCCCATGGCAGGTCAAACCAACCATTAAAATTCATCTACAGCTTAATACTGGAGCTGGAGTAGTTATATTGTCTCGTGTCTTTGTTTGAGAAGTTCTCTGCCCCTAGCTTGGGTTATTTCTATTTATTTTTAGATAGGCTTGCAGAGTTTTTGACATTTCCATGGCAGAACATCTTTTCCTTTAGGATTAATAAGAAATATTGGAACCGGTGCAAGACTTTTAAGATTTAGTAAACTTTAATCTGTAAAATTTAATAGCAATCTCCAAGTCATTATGAGTATATAGGATGCAGTCTGGCTTTACAAACACTTTTAAGCAATGAGTTATGTTCCAAGAATGGCTTTGCTGTGTATCATTACGTCCAGGTAAATGCCAGGATGATGACATAATTGGTAGTTGGGAGTAAAATACAACCTCTGTAAAATGTTACTAAGGTAAACGTAGCGAGGTTGTAATTCATTATACATAAACATGACTAGGAGTTATTTATCATTTTATGAAACACAGAATAACCTGGGCTCGCTGTGTTCTTCATTACTTTATGGGAATTGTTACGGGCTCGTCGCCGCTCGCTCCTTTATTTCCCTTTAATGATTCACCAACGTGAATTCACCCAAAGCCACGTGAGGTTCCTCCCAGCGCCCTCCCCGACGCTCCTCCTGATGCACCAAGTCCTAAAAACTGGCCTCATTAGGAATGATCTCCTGCCACTTCCAGACACTGACAAATTTACGGCTCTGGATTAAAGGTCATATGGGCATTTCAGCCATTAAACCAACCCCATTCCACAATACCTGCGACCGTCAGGAAATACATTTTTGCACACAGATGCCCGCTCCGTTATTTTCTGCTAAAGACATACAGTAATAGTTTGAAAGCAACAAAAGCCTATTTTGTACCTGTTCAGCTTGCAAGTGTGTTAGCCCTAGGCTACTGTTTAACTTTTAACCCTCTTGTTCACACAGCGTACATGCATAAAACTACAATGTACCACATAATGAAGCGAAGCTGGCAACATTTGTTTTAGACTGTTTGCTATAGGACACGCTTCTCTCTGGTTTGAAAATCAGTTTGGAAAACAAAACAACAACAACAAAAAAAAATGAAGGTGCCTTGCTAGGAATTGAGGGATTATGCTGGGGTTTTGCCCACATTTAATAGCAGCCCTGCTATGCTTTCTGTGTATTAACAGGGCTTTCAAGTAAAAAAGAAATAATTCAGCACCAAATGATTTTTGAAGAAGAATTTCTTTTGCAATTCTTTCCTGGTGTCTGATTTTAAAACATTTTATCAAGCTTCCACTATATGTGCCAAACACTCTCTTGTCAGGTGTAGGATGAACTACAGTATAACTGTGAGATATTTCTTTCCCTCATAACAATCTCCAGCCATAGCCCGTGATGAATTATTTGTACCATCACAAGGAAATTCCCCTCTTCTGCACTTAAACCCAGCAAAATTACACACCAATTGTGGCAGAGCAAACATCTGATGTGACAGCTGTATAGCACACGGAGATCCATTGGTCCATTGGTTAATCAGCAGATTTTAATGGTGCTGGGGAATATGTGGTGCCCTGAATTAGAAATGGGGCTGTGTTCTTCACTAATAGGACAAATTTTCTACCTGTGGATGAAGGACTCCTCATGGTTAAAGGCTTCAAATGTTTAAAATTAAAAAGAAAAAAAAAAAGGAAAAAAGGAAAAAAGAAAAGACATAAAAAAAAGAGAAGAATGTGGAAAATCTGCCACAATTCAGAACACAAAAAGGAAATCCTGTGGATGAGTCAATTATATGGTTCCTAATGACGGTTCAGCCTGGAGGCCTTGAGTGAGGAGGGGAGGAAATAGGGGAAGATTAACTTGGTTAACCTTCTTCCATTTCCCTGTGCCAGGCAAGTACTTCACTTACTGCATTCTCTCCTCTTTAACCCACGCTGTTATTTCCCACTGTAGGTGGGGACAGCTTGAATTTCCCACATTTTTCAAGTGTTTGCTCTTTGCTTTTTACACCAATAATTAAAATGGCAAAAAGCGCCCAATGCTGTGTTGGAAAGAGGGATTTAGGGGGTTGGGTTGTTTCTACCTGCCACCATTAACGTGTCTCATCAGATGCTCAGGAAAATTAAGATCACAGTTTTCCTGGGCAGCTCATTATTAGGGATATATCCTAGAAATTAGAAATACCCCCAAGATTAAAAGCAAAATCTCAGAGGCCCCTGAAGACAGCGGTATCTTTAGTGAGATAAAGGCCTGGCCAAGTGCAATAATGATAATGATAAATAACCATCATTTATTTTTATACATGCCCATATCATTTAGGACCTCATAGTGCTCCACAATAAAATCAAAGAAACATTAACTTGAAGTAAACAAATGACAAAACCAACATCAGCAGATGGGCAAATCAACAACAAAAATAAACAAATCAGCAGGTCAGAGGCTTCATTGCAGGGATGAACAAATGAGTTTGGAGTGGAAATTTGGGTGGAAAATGCAGGAAAGACCAAATGAAGAACGAAATTCTGCTTGTCCTCCACCCCCCTAGTGAGCACAGCACCCTCAGCCACCTTTGGGTGATGTCTCACTGCCACTGGGGCTTCCCGTATTTTCCATTTCCACTTAAATTCACATCTGCATTTTCTTTTTTTTTTTCCCCCAGTGCTGAAGTCCCCAAACGCTCCTGGAAAGCTGGACCCCAGTCACAGCTGGATGGAGACACCAGGAATGCTGGACTGAGATGGGCAGTGGTGAAGTGCAAAAATCCAGATCTGGATACGGTTTTTATTATCTGATTAGAAGAAAACATAAAAGGAAAAGGAAAAACTTATGACTTTGTTTTGAACCTTGGTGTGGTGAACAAGGCTTGCACAGCCTCATGCACCAGGGTCTGGGAAACTCTCCTGTGCCCATTATTTCCCAATAAATTCATGATCCATAGGTGGGCTGTGGTCAGCATAAGCATTTTTTGTCAAGGAAGTGGGATCTTGCTGGAAATATTATTATTATTTACTGCTATAACTGATGATTATTTATAGTAGAGTTGAACCTAAAACTTTATTACACTGAGCATCAAACAAATGCTTACTGGAAAATTCCCTTCTCTGAAATTGTGGGGAAAATTCTTTATAACCCATTTAATAACAGGAATTAATTTTGATTCATTATTCTGAGTGGATGGAAGCAACCCCTACAGCTAAAGAGGAGGCACTGTGCAGATCTGGATGTCCAGAGACACCAAACCCATTGACCTGTGATAGCAGATGATTTTCAGCCATACATAACCTTTTTCTTTTGTTTTTGTTTCGAACCTGTGAGGCTGTAGAGAAGGAGGTACCTTCCCCTGAACCTTGTTTAGTCTCGAAGCCCTGAGAAGCCGGAATGCTCCTGGGAGC
>NW_005054369.1:3365842-3385826 GCF_000277835.1 Geospiza fortis | reverse complement strand
CAGCTCATTTGTTGTTGAAGAACAACTCACTCTTGGCATGTGATGATCACCTGGTGATGCTTTATCCAGGGACTGCAAATAAGGATTTTGTTTTCTTTTATAAATAAATCTGCAGCCTCTATAAGGACAGATTTTCGGTGAGGTTTTGGATTGGGATATGCAAGACCAGTACTTCAAATTCATTCTGGATCTAGAGACAATTAAAACATGAATTATGAGATTAGAAGAAATTTGAAAACTTGGTTAAAAACCAACTCTGTGCATCAGAAATGCATAATTTAAATTACCATCTTCAAATACTGCTGCAGTTCCTTCCTTGCTGAAGATTTGTCCTTGCAACTCTTGCTATAACAAGTTTTTATGCATATGGAAAATAAAAAGATGAGAAAATAACCTCTATTCTGGTTTGCCTTTGGGTGTTATTTGTACCTTGGCGGTGAGGACTTGTCCCCAAGCTCATGACAGTGACTTTCCTTTGCCACGTTGGACGCTGTCAGCCCAAGAAGCGCTGTTGACAGACACGTTCCAGGTCACAGAACAAGATTTCCTGATCAATAATGTTCCAAGCAAACTTCAGGGCCAGAAATACAATTCCTGACATTGACAGGACACAAGATTCTGCAAACCATGTGAGGCTGTGAGGGCTCTGTGTGGAGACACCATGTAATGATTTCTGCAGGGGCAGGGGCACCTCCCACTGCCCCAGGTGCTCCCAGCCCCAATGCCCAGCCTGGCCTTGGGCACTGCCAGGGATCCAGGGGCAGCCCCAGCTGCTCTGGGCACCTGTGCCAGGGTCTCCCCTCTCTCACAGCCAAGAATTCCTTCCCAATACTTAAATTAAACCTGCCCTGTGGAAATACTTTATTCCACTGGTTTATCCTGAGCACAGTGAGCTGGTGTTGGATGTACCAGCACCATCACTTTGCCTTACCCAGGTAAACGCTGTGCACTAGAAGGGAACAGCTGAAAATTGGGAATTTAGCTTGGGAAAAGCAGGACCCTGCCTGGGGGATGCTGTTCCAGCAGCTCCATCCATGCAGCAGCTCCTGGAAGTACTTCTGTCACAAAGGTTTGTTTTTCACACTTGTGTAACTTGGCAAAAATGATTCAATCCACACTCCGGCTTGCAATCCAGATCTCAATCTCTATGGAAATGTTTGGTTGAAAAAGATAAAAAATAAAGGAATAAAAGATTATTTTCTCCTCGCCTTTTTGTGCTCCTTGTCCTTCTCTTCCTGAGACTTTAATTTGCAGGGAGCTCTGTACAGGCAGCCCTTCTTCACTGTGTAAACCTCATTGAAACTTGGGTATCCAATATTAAAACTTTGCTCAGTATTAAAACAAAAAACAGAAACAAAATTGAGCTTTAGCTCTAAATACGTTCTTGCACTTTCTGTGAGTTTGGGGTGGTCACACCTGAGGTTTTGGATTTAATCCAATCCAATTAAAAGTGTTATGTTTTATTTTTAAATTGGGAAGCTGCTATACAGGTTTGATCTTTTTAGTATGGTCAGACTAAAAAGAATAAAATCCTTCCCATTGCTTGATTTTAAAATTGGGTTTTCCTAAAAAACACACAGGATTTTAGGCTGCATTTTCAAAAGGAACCACAAAAGCTGTGTGAGTGTTATTTTGCCTGTGAAATGTGATTGCACTGGAATAGTTCAGATGTGCAAACCCACACATGTGGGTGACAATGCACCACCCCCTGCTACCCACCCCACTGAATTTTAGCCTTCTGCATGTCATTTTCTCAGCAGAACAAACCTGTGAGCTCTGAAATCCCTTGTGCAGGCTTAGGCAGGTGCTTGGTCACCCTGGAGGAGTTGTGGTTGTGCCACAGAATCACTGAAATGTTGAGGTTGGGAAATTCCTCTCAGACCATCGAGTCAATCCATTCCCCAGCCCTGCCCCGTGCCCCCAGGGGCTGCATCCACACAGCCTTTAAATCCCTCCAGGGCTGAGGACTCCACCCCTGCCCTGGGCAGCCTGTTCAATGCTTTAAAATCTTTTCCACAAAGAAAGTTTTTCTCTCAAATTGTGAGGGCTGGTGATGGCAGTGAACGTCCATCTGCAAAGGACACATGAGCTGCAAAGACCTGTCCCTGCCTGTCCCTGGCAGTAAAGTTTCTCAGAAACGCCTTTTGTGCTGGCCTGGCCTCCCAAAAGGAGCAAAACTCTTTGTTTTCACTCTTTACAATCCCTTTCTCATTTGTGCTTGCTAAACAAGGGCTGGTTTTGGAGAGCTGGGAAGAAGAAAATCCCAGCTCATCCTAAGGGTGAAAGCATTGCTGCAAAAACAGTTAAAACCATCTGAGGTCCTTCAAAGGCCCTGCAACTCATGAAGGGATTGAAATCACATAAGTAGGGTGGCAAAATATTAAATATTCACCATGTGCCTGCACAGCTCAGGTGTCCATGGAATTCCAGAAGAGTCTGAGTGGGAAGGGATCCACAAGGATCATCCTGCCCTGCACAGACCCCCCAAAATCCCACCCTGGGCATCCCTGGCAGAACTGTCCAAGCTCTCCTGGAGCTCTGGCAGCCTCGGGGCTGTGCCCATTCCCCGGGGAAGCCTGGGCAGTGCCAGCACCTCTGGGAATGAACCTTTCCCTAAATCCCCTAAACTCCCCCTGGTACAGGTTGACCACACTCCTGATTCTGCTCATATAATTTAAGCATTTTGGGGCGCCTAAAACTTAGAATCACTTTATTGTAAGGGTAGCTCGAATGAGTTCGTGGTCTCATTCCCAGGAAGCACTCTGGGACTGCAGTTTTTATCGAGGCATTACCATCTCCATTTGCTCGTGGACAGAAGAATCAAGGTAAAGGAGCAAAGGCAGCCCCACACACGGGGTTAATCCCATCCCCTTGACCAGGATTGCCTGCAGGCCGGCATGGAAACGCAGGTTTGGCTCTTTGGGGGACCAGGGCCAGCGGGGCAGGGCTGCCCTGGATCCGGCTGTCCCCGGCATCACCTGGGAGCCTCCGCTGCGGCTCCTCTCCCTTCCCGCAGCCGCCTTTATGTCCCCGGCATAAATCCTCTTTACTCGGGCTTTGTGTCTGGGGGCCGGCAGCGCGTTTGTTCCCAGACGAGGAGCCGTGCCGAGGCCGAGGGAAGCCACGGGAGGGGGAATACATGCATATCTAGATATTTACCCAGGTATAAATGCATCCACGCAAAATGTATGCACCTCCCTAACCGCCAGCAGACGCTGGGGGAGGTTTTAACTCCAAATTCTCAGGCTTTAATAGATTTAAATCAGGCTCTTAACGCTATTTCAACATTTTTTAATTTTTTTTTTTTTGGTGCGTGTTTAGTAACAACAGTCATCTTAAATTGTAGTGGCACATGGCCAGAGGGAAGAGAGGTGTTAATGAGACTCACTATAAATGGAAGGAGCTCGGGAGTGACAGTTTTCCGGAGCACTGTTGGCATCGGATCGAAGAGACAGGTGGTGGCACAGGGCTGACCGATCACCTCAGATAATGATGAAAGAGGAGTGACAGGGGTGAAAGATTCAAGGACCACTGAAGAATGGCGCGGGGGAAGGCAGGGGCCATCAGCCAGCCCCGACAGCCCCGGCCCGCTCCCCACGCGCCCGTGAAATATGAGAGGGGCTGATAAGGGGGAAGCAGAGTATTATCGATATCAGATGTGGAAATGAGTGGACTTAGTAACCTATCTACCATTTGGAGTAAGTATTTACGGTTTCCATGACCAGAATCAATCAGGTTTGAAATTCATTCTTATTTGGTGGAGGAAATGTGCACTTAACCTTTACATTCGGGGTCTCCTGATGAATATTGACCTGGAAAAATATCCCAAAGGTGTTGGGTCCGACGAAAAGTTATTTAATAATTTCGTAAATGATTGCTGTACCGCGGGGACTAAATATTTAGATCGGAAATCCTAACTTTAGATGGGTGCCGGACCAGGGTGCAGATTATTGCTACACTGAGAGCCCTCCAACCTCTCATCAAGCAGCCATAAATCAGGGGGATGGAGGAGTTCAGACAGAGCAAATTCTGGTGACAGCCACGTGATGGGCTCACGGGGGAGAAAATGAAAATTCATTCCCTGACAACCTGCTACAGGCTGCAGGTATGGCAAGGGGGAGAAGCTAAATAGATCTGTATCAGCTGCGAGGATGGCAGACCCCCAGCACATGGAAATGCTCCGGGAGGGGAGGTGAAACCCAGAGCTGCACACAAAATGCTAAAACCTCAGAGCGGCTGAATCACCTGAGCAAAGATTATATAAAAATGTAAATTGCCTGCTCCTGACCCAATCGCGTTTAAAAATGAAGGGACAAAGAGTGACAGGAAAGGTGCTATTATTACAGATTCAGGGTGATGCACAGTCACTGCTCAGATTCCTCTTCGGCAGTGGCTGGGAGGCAGCTCAGGCACGGCGAATAATTTCCCTGCAACTGCCCTCTCCTATTTATACACCCACTCCCAAGGCTTTGGGGATGAAGGGAAGCGATCCAGTGGATTTGGACAGGCTTCCGAGCGGGATCCGTGCAAATCTGCTCCGCGTGGCCATTTCAATCCCCCATTTTTTTAATCTGAGAGAATTTACCCAAGATTTTCGGTGTGCAGCTAAATATTAAATTCATTTTAGGAAAGATTATTTTACAAAGCTGCTCTCGCTTACGTGAGGGTAATGAACTCGGAGATGAGCAGGGATGGCTCTGAAAGGCACAGGCTGCTTGCCTTTACAAAAGATCTCACTAATGGCCTAGATCAAGTATTGCTATCCCTAAAATTAAATGCCAGTGTTTAAAACTCCATTTGTATAAGAAGAACTTGCTATTAATAATTTTTAAGGCTCTTGATTAAATAACTACAAATGCATTATTATTGGGTTCATAATTACTTTAAAAGTGTTCAGGTTTTGGTCATTTTCCCTGCATTATTATGGCACAGAGGCAAAATTTCACTCATATATTTGACTTAAATGACAGTCTTTTGGGATTTGCAACAGAAATTATAACTTCTGCTGCAATTTACATGTTAAGTTCTGTAACCCCGTGATAGTTCAACCATTTGTAAAAGAACAGTAGGTGGCCTAGTGGTCTAATATTCAATGAATAATTTTAACTTACATCAAGCACGAGGTCCAGTTTAATGTTTCATTACATTAAAATTGCACTGGGTGACATAAACTTTGTAATTAAAAGAGCATAACTTTTCCGAAATGCTACTGATGACTCTCCTGCAAAATCAGCATGTTTGATCAAGCTCTTCCATTGCTGCAAACCCGGCCCGGTGTTGTGTGTGCAAGGTACTACCTGTTGAAAATGAGATGAGTTTATTGTCACTATCTGTCCACAGCGCTTGGGAATTTAATTCCTTGATATTCCACATCCAGGGAGTCACGCTGTTGCTCTAGGCTTAGTGGATAAATAAGGAAAACCAGGCAAAAAGGAAAACAAGGTGTTGTGGCTGCGAGGCGCCGCCTTCCTCGGGTGGTTGGGTGTGTGGGGCTGTGCGCTCCGAGCTGCGGTGGCCTGGCCGTGCTCCGTGTGCCCCGACTGGCACAGCTGGGAAGGGCTGGGATCGCCCCCTCCGGAGCCCCGGGGGTTTGGAGATGCGCCGCATCCCTGCGAGCAACCCCCAGGGCACATCAATCTCCACTTCCAATTGCTTCCTAATGGCCCGGGAGCTTTCCAAAGGGAACCGCACCACGGCCCGGCTTTGCATTAGCTTTTATTTGTCTTTCTGGATATTACCATTAGTCATCATTAGTTATGAGGCAATGGCAGGTATCAATTAGAAGATGAAGTATGACCTGGATCACGTGCGGGGGGAATGGAGCTGCTGTGGGATCGCCTCCTGGCAGCGCTGGGGTGATGGGGCTGTATTCTCCAGCCTCTGCTGGGGCTGTTTGGGGTGTGCTGGGCTGGAGCAGCTGACTTGGGCTTTGTTTCGTTCTGCTTCCTTCTATTTGTTCACTCGAGTGAGCTGAATCGATGAACTCATCCTTGCTGAGCTGGAACACTTTGGGGTTTAAAAGACTAAACTCACGAGCTTCTTGTGCTCTTTCACCCCAGATTAATTTTCTTTCCTGTTTAAAATTAAAATACTTGATTGGCCCACAGGTATAAACAAGAGCAGGAGAAGAGCCTTTAATATCTCAAGATGGTTCCAGTTGTTGCTTCCTAAACTGTGGGATCTGAGATGATGCTCAGAGAGCACTTTGAAGGGCAGGTAGGTAATGGGAGTTGCATTGAACAGCACACTCATTGTCATAACAGCAAAAGCAGAGTAATTGTGAGGGGTTCAGGAGAGCTGATCAATCCCAGTTCTGGTGTCAGATGCATTTTGATAAATGCAGCATTAATTGATGCATTATGTAGCATTTGTTAAGATACATCACCCAGCCAGCCTTTATTGTTCTTTGAGATAAAGGGTTATATTAACCCCAGATTTCCTTGTTGAATTGGTTTTTTCCCTGAGAGGTCTAACAACAGGATGGCATGAAATGGAAGGAAAAACTAAAAAGGGCTGTTAAAGATATGGACCAGACACCTAAAGATGCAGATGAGACACAGGAAAAAGAAAAAAAAGGATGATCATTGAAAACGCCACAACACTCACCTCTACTGCACCTACCTCAATTTCCAGGCACCCAAACACCTTCCCACACCCGTTGCCTTTTGTTGGCCCTGGGTTTGCGGAGATGCCCAGCAGCTGGACCCCCAGTGTGGCTCCCTGGCCGGGTGTGGGGCTGTCCCCTCTGTCCCTCCGCGCTCGGAGCCGCGCGCCGCAAACGCGCTGCGCCTTCTAAAAATAAAAGCCCGGATTCAAACATGATGTATCTCCTTTGATTTCCATGCAGATACACGAGGAATGAATGTATCTATTATGTTGGGGTCTGCTGGAATGTTAATTTTGAAAGTCATTTCTCTCAATCTATAATTATATCTTCTTTGTCAGAAAGTAGGAATTTCTTAGAGCGAGAGGGATTAATCTCAGTCACTGTTTTCAAACAGTTTGAGTTGGGTAGTTTCTGTAAGACTATCATTTCTTTTCTTTTAAGCCAGTTAAATTTTGCCTGAGGCTAACATTTTATACCCAGAGTAAATCTTACTAAAATTAAGAAACAGAACATACAGCTGCCCTTATTCCTGGCCCACAGATGTTACCAAAATCTGATTAAAAACCCCTCAATCTTCTGCTGCACCTTTTCATTAGTGCAATAATCATTTTTTGCCAAATATCTGGCAGAAAAGGGTGGAAAAAAAGTGAAAAATACGAGGGCTTGATGATCAGCATCTTTGAAAAGACTCGTTGAACCTAGTGGGAGAAATGAGGACTTGGGGTAATCCATGTGCTGAAATATTTTTGCTTCTTTTTCTAGAAAATGTGCAATTTGGTCAGGCAGAAAAAATTGAACAGAGCCTTCCAAGCAATAAATCACTGGATTGCTGGTGACATTCATACAATGCGGATATAGTGTTAACTGTATGAGTCAGACAGCCCTTACTGCACTCAGCCTGTTCCTAGGAGGTGACCTTGCCACGGTGTAGTAATCAATCATTCTGGCACAGGACACACTGTTTTTGTTTAATATTACACTATTGGAATATATAGTAAACAAAGTGCAAAGGAAATTTCGAAAGCAAGCACTATATAAGGTGTGCTGTAATATTTTGCAGCCCAAGGAGTGCCACCAGCATCCCTGGCCCCGTTTGTGCCTCAGGATTACCAACTTTAGGGCTGTTAGCAGCACCAAAGCATATGTGACTACACTCAAATACTTCAACTGTCTGCACAGCTCGAGAGGAACAATTCAATGGAAATATGAAGTTAGGATTACAAAAAAGATTTACTACCAGAGACGCTGCAGTCTACACATTTCTTATTTTGGCACTTTTATACAGTGTATACATCACGATTTTCCCAGCCAAATGACAGAGGAGCAACATCCCCAACTGCCTGAAAAAAATTAAGCAAACAAATCTTAATTAACTAGTAAAAATTCTTTTAGTGTACGATAAGCGAAGTGTTGCTGCTCATAGCCAAGAGGTTATATTGGATTTCCATGCATGACTTATACCATGAGCCAGTTAATACATGAAGTTTGCTGTCAGTGTATAGGGTAAAGGAAGACAAAGGCAAAGTCTTTGTAATGAAGGAACCCTAAGTGAAATATATTTGGTTCTTACTGTTTTCACACATAGTCAAGATGAAAGATAATGCAGTGGTAATTGAGTATATAAAACTACCTTGTCAGAGAGGCAGCATTAACGTCGAGTTTGTTCTGATTTTTCCAAGTGCAAACCACTCTGTACGTGCTGCAAAGAGGTGAGGAGTCGAATCTGTTATGTCTAAGATTTCGTTAGGAATAAATGTGGACACACATAGTTTTTTCAATACTGCAGCCTACTTTTATTTCCTCGTGGTCCTGGAGCCACTGGTGAGCCATGTGACATTGAGAGGTGACCTGGGCCATCGTTTGGGGTGACCACACGTCCCCATGTGCTCTCAGGAGTACAAAAAGCTGAATGGGGAGCAGAGGCAAGCAGTGAGCACACAGGGCTTTGGCCCTGCCTTGCCGAGGGAAGCAGTTGTGGTGACACTTCCCAAGGTGATCTGTAGGTTTTCTTCAAAAGGGTTGGATGCTCTTTCAACTTTAAACAGTTGAGAAAAGCTGCTCTAAAGTGTCCATCACCGGGAGATGAATGGTGCTTTCATGGCAGCCTGTCCTGCCAGAGTGGGTCGGGGCTGCCATCAGCAGGGCTGCACCAGCACCCACCCCTCCACAGCCATCCTGGCTGAGCAGAGACACTCCCCACCAAAATCTTCATGTTTTCGTATTTTTCCAAAGAATTTGGGAGGTGGAAACCACTTTTATAATGCTTGATTTTTAAGCAGCTCCATGGGGAATGTGGAGAGGCGCTGCCAGCAGAACCACAGCCCTTGGAAGTGCTGACCCCATGCCATAAGGAACCACGGTTGAGAACCAGCCATGAAAAGCCTGTGAGCTGTTGGACTTTGAGTTTCTGAAGTATTTCCAGCACCTGCAGGTCTGGTAGGCCCCACATGCTCACTTCTTGCCCCCACATACCTCTAGTGTGATCCTGGGTTGCACAGCCTGGGAATTATCAACACTACATATGCACAGGAGGTCAGAGTTTCACATAGCTATGGTTATTTCATACCTGGGCAAAAATAAAGTTGAAACCTGATATTTCAGTGCTCACCATGGATTTATGCTGTATTTACTTGAGCACTGGAGCCAAATCCATTTGTCCCCAGACCGTCTCACCATGGGCAGGTTGCAGCTGCTTGCAATGAATTTGGTGACCAGCCCTATCAGTTGACCCACAGAACATGAATGTGCCTTTATTATAGGTCTATGTATTTCATATCCTAATTATTTATTGTCTATCTGAAGGAGTCAGAGGATCTTGGTGTCACAAGCTGCTGGCTGTTTTCATGGAAAAATGAGCATTGCGCCAAGCAGATAAATGTGGGATACATGAAGCGGGCTCGAATTCTGAATTCTGCCTTTTCATCCAGTGTTCATATTTCAGAATTTCAGCCAAGAAGGGGAAGAAAGGGGAAAGAAGTATCTAAGTGCTCTCTCAATTTGTCCATGAGCTCATAGGGTTCTTTAGTTTCAATATGTGTGCAACAGAAAGTAAGGAAACCCGGCCTTCCAGTAAAACCTCAAGTCAGGGTAGGTTTACATGGGTGTACCTGAAAGGAGAGCTTGGCCTAGTGTTAGGGAAAGCAGCAAATTAAATGCATTTCCCAGGACATTTAATTTTGCAATAAAGTCCTTGGCAACAACATTTTTGTTTATCTGCCATCAATGCCAAAAATGGAGCGGGTGTTATTTTCCTGGAAGAAACTCTTGCAGAAAGAGACGTCAGTTATATTGAAAAATGCATTTTGAAACTTTCAGTAGATGAGTTTCAAATAGGTGTAACAACTCCTCACAGTAAATATTAAATTACTGCGAAGATACTTAGAGTTAGATGCTGGCTGCTAGTGTTGATTTTATCTTAGTTGTTTAATCATTCTACAAATAAATGTATCCAGTCAGGACAGGAATGTTCCATGTTCTGTGAGTGTTAGCCATATGTTATTGCCCTTTGCATTAATAATGAGAAATTATTATCAGATGCCTAGTAAAGACTTAATAAAATTCTGCCTAAACTTAGAATTTAAAACCCCACTTTCTGGGTTAATCAAAACAAGGAAGCAGGTAAACCTGGATTCTGCATACAAACACCATAAAGCCCTGCCCAGGTTCTCTCCCAGAATCCACTACATCCCTATTTCAATGTCCCAAATCCACTGGGAATGATCATTTTCGCTCCAGTACCACTACGGTGTCCCAGCTCCTGTAGCAGTAATGGGTGTCAGGTACTGTTTGGACTAGACGGGATTAAGCCATCACTCCCCTGCTGTGTGTTAATTTATTGCCTCAGACATTTTCATATCTGATTCATTTTTTCCTGCCCGGTAAAGTTGGGTGCTTGGGTGGTGGGGAGGCCCCATGGAGTGGCTTTGGTTGGGGGGCACAGTGCTGGCGTGCCAGGGGATGGAGCAGCCACTGAGCCAGACAATCTGCAGAGGTGTGACACAGCAGACACACCACCAGCTCCTTGGGAGACAGGGAGATTGAGATGCCGTCCGGGATCCCAGTGCTAGACATCTCCCTGTAATAGCGTTATTTCCTCGAGAAAATAAAGGGTCACCGCCGCGCACAGACGACATAAAAAATGCTGTGTTGTGGGTGGGTTTTTCTGTCTCCCTTGGTTTTGTTTAGTGATTATGTAGAACCTGCTGAAAAGGTGTTTATTTCTGTTTGTAAATTGAATGCGCTGGGTGTTTTGCTCCAGCTTTGCCCCAGGCTCTGTTGGATGTGATGATGGAGCTGGAAGCCGAGGCAGACACCGGCAGAGCGCAGGCGGAGGGAATCTGGCTGGAAAACAAAGCCCTGTTTTGTCATTTCATGCCTCTTAAAAGTCCCACTCCATGCAGGCAAAATGCGAGTTAATTCACATTAAACAGGACGAGTGGAGTGAAAAATAAACATGCAAAAATAAATAGCAACTCACTGGAAGTGCTGGGGCCATTGTCAGCGTGAGGGTGCAATGGGGCCACCAGCCACAGAACCAGAAAAGCCACCCCCACCCTGCTATCCCTCTGTCCTCGAGTCAGGCGTCTAGGATAGCTTCCCCAAATCCCATTTCTCCCCCATTTGTGATAAATGGGTGATGGGCAACCTCACCCTGTCACGCGTGTGTTGCACACTGACACTTCCGTGGGTTTAATTTCACACGTATCCATCCCACATACACAAATAAATTGTCACACACCATTTTATTGAATTTCTAGTAAGTTGGCAGACTAAAGTGATTTTTAACACTTCTCGATTGGATTTATGATTTCTGTGTCATCCACCCTGCTTCTGACATTAGGAAATGTTCAACATGAGGGAATCATTCACTGGTTCTTTTAACTACACTATAAAACATTTTAGTCTCCTTTCTCTCAGAAATCCATAAATGGCTAATTTAATCACAGCCTTACAGCAGAAACCCTCAGTTTCTTCTGCTAATTATGTGGCTGAATTTTGGTGCTTAAATCATTGTGAGATGTTGGGGACAGGTGGGGCTCAGTCACCAAAGGCCAGATCATGGCTTGGTTCCCAAAGTGTTGTGGGTTGCCTGGGCTTGGCTCCTCCTGGTGGGGCACTTGAATGGCTTCTCCAAATGGTGTTTTCAGGAGAATCAGAGAATTCCAGTCTGGAAGAGAGCTCAAGAATCACCTGTTCTAACCTGTCCTAGCAAAGCATGGTCTAGGCAAGATGGCCCAGGATCCTGTCCAGTTGAATCTTAAAAGCAAACCTGGCCCGAAGAAGCACTCCAAGATTATTGACTCCAAGCATTTCCACAGCACTGCCAAGCCCACCATCCCCAAATGCCACATCCACACACCTTTTTGAACACTTCCATGGACAGTAATTCCACCTTGGACACCCTGTTCCAATTTTGACCACATGCCAACCTTATTCTTCCCTTGTCAACCACAAATCAGAGCTACAGCTGTTGTCCTCATCATTCCAAAACTGAGTGGTTTAAAGCCTGGATCAAGTTGAACCTTTTTGAGGGTCCCTTTTGAAGTTGGGTGTCCCTCTTGTGGCAGGGACAGGCTGGACTCAGAATTGTGAATTAGGCTGTAACTCAAATCACACAGTGACCTCACATTGAAAGAAATTCCAAAATTCCAAAAGCTAGCTGAGGTTCTTGGAATTCAGGGAACTGCTGGGCCTTCTAGTTTTTCTACATACAGGTTATCAGGTAAAATTATTAGATTTTTGCAATAAATAAGGGGAAAAAAAGAGAAATTGATATCAGTATAAAAATTAATACCAAGAGTAAAATAATTTTGAACTGCTTAAGCAGTTTTATGTATGTAGAGAAAGGCCTAAACCTTTGCACTCTGTCTATGGTTTTATTGGAACTCATTTAGTGTAGTAATTGCCAAGATCCACTATCCTTGCAATTCTTTTTCATGTTTTGTGGTTTATGCAGTGGGTAATTTATTATACAAATATGACTTCTCTGTTCCATCCAAACCCAGGAAATAAAATCAAATATCTCTCAAAACTGAAATATTTGACTCAGCCTTAATTTACAGCATCATTTTTATCTCTTTCTAGCAAAAACATAAATAAAATAAAGGAACAAAAAGTGATATTGCACGTTATAATAGAGAAGGGGGAGAAAATATCTTGGAGCTGGGCCTGTAATCTTGAAGAGCACTGAGTTTTTTGGCCCCCTCAAACTTATTAACCTGCCTGTGCAGGTGTTACAGGCTCATGCCCTCCCCTCACTCTTCCCTGGGACATCCCAAGGCCCGGTGAGCTCTGGAGTGTGCCCTGCCTGAATAACACTCTGTTGAAGATTTTAAATATATTTTCCACTTTATAAAGAAAGCAACATCTGAAGGAGCGGCTCTCACAGGCATGTATCTCAGCCCACCCCTTTGTCCCCTTTGCCCTGTCACCTCTTGTATTTGTTGCTCGTCCTCTTCCATCCTCTTTCTCATTCCCTTCTCCTTCCCCCCCTGCTCTGCCCATTCCTTCTGGAATCATTTCCTGCTCTGGTTCCCATTTTCATCCTGGTGTCTCTGCCACACATCCCAGCAGTTTTGGTGCTGTACTGACACGGCACCTGATGGACAGCCCCAATTTGCGCATATGACTTCATACTCCTGCTGTATTCCACCCCAAAACTCCTCTTAATTCTTAATAATCAATAGCAGCATGTGAACCATATGCACCATTAACTACAATTTACATTTGATAAAATCCTGTTTTTCTTCATTAGGAGACTGCTCCCGTCACAACGTACTCATTTGGGGAAACACTTGGGGTGGAAAGTCACTGTCCATCTTATTTCTCCTGGACTCCAAATCCCAGATTGTGTCCTCTTGCCTGGGCTTGGATGCCAATCAGGACTGATTTTCATTGGGAGTGACCAGAAGTCATTTTTTAATCAATTTACTGATCTACCTGGGGGTGAGACTCATGGGTTCTGAGAGAATGATGAGAAAGGAGCAGTCATGGCCAACTTCACAAAGCAATGGGTGTTTGGGGAGCAAAGGTTAAGTGAGGATGGAGAAAACACAGTGGGATTAACACAAGTTAATAAAACACACTAAGATATGCTACTCCTTAACTGGTTTTAATTCTCAGGGGTTAAAAAAAACTATGGCTGTGTAATGGTGTGGAAATGCAAGCAACTGTCAGAGCCAGGTGCTCAAGTATTTCCAGACATCATTTTCTATTTCAAATTCAAAGACTTCTGGAAGACACACACCAACAATATCCTGCACAAGCAAGGGGTAAGCCCAAGACTGGTGCGTGGTTACAATTTACTAAAATCTGATTGTAAATATGTGGATTTTGGTGCATTTTCCTCTTAAAAATGCGAGTTAAAGCAAACGTGATCTCCCACTCCTGTGTTAATCTTCTGAAATGTTCCTGGCAGCTGGGTCCAACTTGCTACATTTCTTTGTAGAATAATTAAACAACTAAGATAAAATCCACATTAGCAGTTAGCATCTAACACTTAAGTATCTTTGCAGTAATTTAATTTTGGACCCACGGTTCATCCTAAGGCTGATTTTACTGAAGGGGGTGGACACTGTTGTAGCTGCAGAGACCCCACAGCGCCAGTGACTTCAAGGCATTGTCCCAGCCCCAGGTCCTGGTTTAGATCTCATTGACCCCTCCATCAGCACAGAGCAGCAAAAATCCTCCAAATCGTAGAATAGAATCACAGAATGGCTTGGGTTGGGAGGGACCTTAAAGCCCACCCAGTGCCACCTCCCTGCCCTGGGCAGGGACACCTCCCACTGTCCCAGGCTGCTCCAAGCCCTGTCCAGCCTGGCCTTGGGCACTGCCAGGGATCCAGGGGCAGCCCCAGCTGCTCTGGGCACCTGTGCCAGGGCTGCCCACCCTCACAGGATTTATCCTTAACATCTGACCTAATCTCTGCTCTTTTGGTTCAAACCAATTTCCCCTTATCCTAACTCTGCCTACCCAAGTCAAAATTCCCTCTCCCTCCTCATTGTGAGTCCCCTTTAAGTCCTGGACTGTCACAATGAGGCCTCTCTGGAGCCTTCTCTTACCCAAATTCCTGTTGTGAGAGTGGGGGCCGTGGAGGGTGTGGTGCCCCAGAGTGTCCACAGCCTTCAAGAGCAGGGAAGGACATCCTTGATCCTTCATTTGGGGAACAATTTTCCTCCAGTAGCTAGAAATTTTTAATAAGGAGGTTTTATATCACCGTGCAAGGTGCACTTAAGGGAATGTGACACGGTGTGACAGCACTGAGATGCTGCAAAGATTTTGGACAGAATTACAAATTCTGCTGGTGTGGCAGTGGCTGGGCACAGCAGAGCATAAATTAACATATAACTAATAACTATACTGGCATTATAGCGAGTATCTCATGGTGATAAGCTTCATGATTCTCTTCAACCCGCTGAAGTTGAAGGAAGAGCAAAGGCCTTTTCAAGCTTACTTTATCTTCTTGCTTCTTAAGTGAGACTAATCAAGTTTATATCCTTTTAGCTTATTATTAGCCCAGCAGAGCTTCTGGCACTCTTTACAGCTTTTTTGACATGAAAGTTAGTTACACCTACTGTACTTAGTATGACTTCACTTTTCTTGTGATAAATCCTGAAAATTAATATACTGTATCCTCCAGATTACAAAATGAAAGTGTCCTAGACATTGTGAATACTCTGGCTGTGGAATGCTGCCAGTAAAAGAAAAAAACTGATGTCTTAATGATCTCTGTTAATAAAAAGAAGAAACCGGGTAGTAAATTTTCTTGGTTAGCATGTCAGGCTTTTTTTTTTCTCTTTCTTATTCTAAACTTCAACTGACACATATTAAGCAGACAAATGCTTGAGAATGAAATGCCTTGGATGTAAAGAAATAATAATGAGAATCCTAGAGTGAAGAGAGTCCTGCTTTCCTTGTGCTCCCACTGTCTCTCATAGGAAGTTGGTCAGCAGGAGGAATGCAAGCCTGGGCCCTGAGCGCTGAACATAGGTTAAATTCTTTCTTAAATTAAATGAAGGATAATAATGAAATCTTTTGTTACATTATTTGCTGACCGGGCCTCCTGATTTGGTGAATTAAGAGAAAGCCAAGCTCTGAAACAAGCGCCCATTCTTGTTCCAGGGGCAGCACTGGTGGCACTGGCGTCTTATTGAACACAGATCTGCTTAATTACAGTTCCCACTGTTTGTTAAGATAACGAGTGCCAGCTGTTTGATAGCGAGAGGCAGAGCTGGCCATCTTTGTCATTTCCATTTAGGCCCCGGATCAGGCTTGCGTGTCGGTGGAGTCGTACGGGGAGCAGAATGAGCGGGAATCGCGCTCGCAATGCGTTCCGCAAATTTGGGCAGAGCATTTGCCGCTGCACGCCGAGCTCTGCCATCTATATCTAAAGCCACTCACCATTGGGAATATAAAGTCAAAGCAGAAAAATTGAGCATTTAATGGTCTACCATTATTGCCGAAATCACAATGACAGGCCGTGATCTTCAAGTACAATTTTGATCCTTATGTAGTAACTGAAATTACAGCATTTCATACTCTGACTATATTATAGGGAATAAAACATCTGTCTAAATATTGGAGATATAAAACCCTCAAAATAAAGATATTTGAGAATATCTTGCACAGAGCACCTTTCCACCTGCTTGCTTAGTATAATGCAGTCATTATGGCAATAAATGTTTCTAATAAAGTATGAAAATGGATTGTTTGCTTTGCTGCTTGTATGAACTCTCATTTCTCTTTTTATTATATTGAATCTGACATTTGCTTACCCTTTATCAGTAGAATATTTAATCAACTCCAATCTGTAAGAAGCAAGAGGAATTTCTATTTTATTTAAAACCTGTCCCACATGAAAAAGGACGGGAAAATAGGTCATGCAGTGTATGGGAAGTGCGGGAAGTGTTAGAGTTGCAATGGTGAATATTTATCCAGTCTACAAAAGAGATGGATCTAAACTTGTGCAGTAACAGGCGAGTCTGCTCCTTTAATGGCTTAATGTTTCTAATTTTTATCCGCAGTACAGAATCTAGAGAATTAAGCCTCTGTCAGCTTTATTTATTTTCTCTGTCAGAGTATTTTCTTGCACTTTTTGCTACATAACTCTTCAGAAATGCTATATCCATATCGATTGTAATTTCCTTGGGCTCTTGGCCAAAATACTCAACGTAAACAGTCTGTGTTTCCTCTCCATCTGTATTTTGGCTAATCCTCTGGTTTAGACAATCTACTGACAAGTGCTGGTTATCTGGAGGTGCACGGGTTTCAAACAGGCGCGCTATGATTTATGGTTCTTGTTTTACAGAAAGTATCACAAGCTCACAGAAGTGAAAGCTTCCAAATAAGCACCTAACTTTTGTAATAAATGCAGCTAACAACATGTCTGCAAATATATAGCAAACACAGTGAGTGATGTCTTATTATGCAGGCCACAGTTTGACTTGGTCTGGTTTTATTTATGAATATGTCCTGCATCTGTTTCAAATTTCAGACCCGCTCAGTTTCTCCAATGCTCTCCCAAACAAGCTTGTGCTGAAGGTTGTTAATTATCCTAATAAAATATTTGTATCAATTTGACTAAAGATCCGCAATGCTTCTGCCACGAGCAGACATTTTTTAATAACTGAATTAAGAGAAATAATTACAGCTAGCACTGGAATGGTCGGAGATGTCCAGATTGTATAAAAAAAAGGAAAAATAAAAGGAGGGGAGGGGGAATGGGCAGAGTACAGAGAACTGTACAAGAGCAAAGGGACGTATGATTAAATTAAAGGGCAATGCTTTGTGAACAAACAAAAGGAAATCCTTCTTCATACAATCCATAGTCAATCTGCCGAATTCACAACCACAGGGGGTCATTGAAACAAATGCTGTGGTGGGGTTTCAGAGCAGACCGGATAATTTTATGTCTCTTATTAAAATACTAGCCCTGGAAGCTCGGCTAATGATAAGGGTAATCAAACTCTGAGCTGCAGCCTGTGAGATGGTGTTGGAGGCATGGGAAAGGAGCCTGGCTGCCCCGAGCCAGCGGGATGGGGCCTTTGGGGGGCTCACCTCCCTTTGAAGAGGCGGGCGCTGCCCACCAGCGAGGCGCGGGCTCCATCACTGATCTCCTCTGGTGCCATGATTCCTTCTTCCTCAGGAAAAATAAAACATGAGACCCCAGCGTGAATTTCTAAGCATTCTCCTCTTCCTGCCGGTTCCTCGGCCCTGAGTGATCTTTGAGGGATGGGGTTCCCTTGGCTTATCCTTGCTGTGTGATTAAAGCGTTGATGCAGGGATGGGCTGTAGGGACCACCCTGAGCATCACTCCCAGGTGTGAAAGGGGCAGGATTTGCCCACTGCTCTGTGAAGAAGCTCAGGTCCAGCGTGGCAGGTATTTAACCCTCTGACAGAAAGCAAAATTTAAATACATTTTTCTGCCATGAAATCTTTTTAGTTGCTCTTGGTGAACCTATGTTAAAGCATGAGATCTTGTCCCGTGCTTTAGCTGAGCATTGGGAATTTCACTGTCTGTAATTCACAAATAGAATATCTGTTACCCAGGGTATGTTTTTTTTGTGATCCTACAAGAAAATGGGACACATTCCAAGCTCATCAATGAATACCTCCTGCAATATCCTTAATGCTATTGACTATATAAAATTGGTATCCATGTAAAAAACATTTAAAATATTTTTCTTTTAAAAATATAAATAGAAAATGATTTTAAAATATTAATTAAAAAAAACCCACACAAACAAAAGCAGCAAACCAGTGAGCTGATCTAGATCTGAGGAGCATTGAGCTGAGGGGAGATGTTGCCAAAGGGGTGCCCAGCCTGCTCCCATGGGACTGGCTCCAGCTGTGCTTCAAGACACCACTCAGGGGTTCCTGGGTGTTCCTGGAGAAGCAGGGGGCTCACCCTCCTGCCAGCCTGGTTGCAGTGATGCAATGAAAGCCGAGGTGACCGTTGGCATCTCCTTGTGCCCCTCGTTATCACCCAGCGTGGAGCAACCCGAGGCCGTGCGTGGACAGCGCGACTCCGAGCAGGGCCCTGTCAGAGTCAGTCATGGAAATCTGAGTTATTGTTTCACTCCTGGGCAGCAGAAAAAGTGACAACTTCACCTCTCAACATTGTCAGGGTAATGCTTTTCCCAGGCTGTTCACGTGGCGGGGAGGGAGGGAGCCTGAACATCTGCATGCCTTGGCCAAGGACCATGAGGAGATGTTTAATTGGCATTTGGAGCTAAGCTCCATGGCAGGATGGGGAAGCCAGGCTCTACTTCATCCCATGGAGACTTCACCCACAGATTCCCTTCAATATTTGGAGTCGTCTCCTCCAGATCCATGGGCACAGTGTGATATTCTCAGCTCAGCTGTTCCTCACTGCGAACTCTGTCCATCATCCGTTTTTTGCCGGAATTCATTGAGTTAGAACCTGATTTTAGGGTGCTAAAACTAGTGAAATGAGCACACTCCCCTTGCCAGCTATTTTAGATGCTGCCCTAAACTAAATCCAATTTCTTGGATTGATTTTGCTAACACATAATAAAACTCTGTCATCTGCAAAAAATTTGCCACTCTCCAAAGTTTTCTTTTCCAGTTGAAATAAGCCCAGGCTGGTGTGCTGCTCCCAGGGACAAGCCACTGTCACCAGCATGTGGGAGACCACTGCCAGGATTAACTGTACTGATTTTCTAGGACAGAATGTTTATAAAAATTTAATAAATAAGTAAAGGAATAAATTTGGTCAGTCCTAATAAATCAAGGACTGGATTTCTCATTGGGAAGTCCTTGCAACCTGGCCCAACCTTTGAGATAAGACATTTTGTCTCATTTCCACCAGGAATTATTTCCTTCTGTATTTGTGACAATGGTGAGATCTTGTTGGGTTTTTTCCTACTTTAATCCTTGGGGAAAAACGGGTAAAATTGCAGGACTTGCTTTCAAAAAGGAGCAGTGAACTGCAGCTGCACCCTGACCAAAGCGGCGGCCTCTGCTTGCCAGCTCCTTCTTTTCCTTGGGAAAAAATTGTCAGTAGGCCGGTGAAATCCTGCAGAAGAATTAATGAGATTGTTCAGAAAATAAACCAGCTTTTATTTTTCTACATAAAAGTTTGTGTTGAACTTGACAGGCTAAAATGACTCTGGGAGAGAAGCAGGGCGATGCTCTCCCTCTTCTCAGCGTGAGGGCAGAAACCTGGGCTGCATTTTGTGTTTGTTAAATGCCATTTGTGTTGTGATCACACCCCTAAACCACAAAGATGAAACATGATTCTCCTGATTGTATTTCTTGATCTCAAGGAAATGCCAGATAATTGTATAATCTCTTTGTATACCTGTTGAAGGACTGGTGTTTCCAAAGCAGCCCCTAAAAGGGTGCTTGAAAATACAT
>NW_005054369.1:3345192-3365803 GCF_000277835.1 Geospiza fortis | reverse complement strand
TTTCACCTCCTGTGCATCCTGCATGGGCTGCTGTTGGATGTAGGCACAAAGGACACAATTTGCATACATTAGCTGACAGGGAGCTTCAGTTTTTCCTCCTCTGTTCTCCCCATGATCAGCTGGAGGTGAACAAGACCTACTCTGTTCCCCACACTTCACCTTCCCAGGAGTGTTCCCTGGGTAATAATTACCACTGGTTTGTCTCTGTCCCAAGCAGTGGCTCTTTCACCATGTCCCTATAGAGACTCTTCCATTTGTGAGGCCACTTTTGAAAATTTGGCCTCACCAGAGCATTGGAGCTGAGAAATTCACAATGGCACAAAGAGCTGAAACATCTGGAGAGAAATCAGTCCCAAGAGCCTGGAGTGACAGGATGAGGGGGAATGGATTCAGCCAGTTGAAGAGTAGGTTTAGGTTGGATATTGTCAGGAATTGTTCCCTGGCAGGGTGGGCAGGCCCTGGCACAGGTGCCCAGAGCAGCTGGGGCTGCCCCTGCATCCCTGGCAGTGCCCAAGGCCAGGCTGGACACTGGGGCTGGGAGCACCTGGGACAGTGGGAGGTGTCCCTGCCATGGCAGGGGTGACACTGGGGGGGCTTTAAGGTCCCTTCCAACCTGAACCGTTCCAAAATTCTATGATTTGCTGAATTAATAATTGAATCATTGACTGCATTCACCAGGAGAAGAGGCAGGGATTGCCCAGCTCTGCAGACCCTGGAACATTGCTGGAATCACTGGAAATGGCTCTGTTGAAGGAAGCCCTGTGCTGTCTTCTCTGGTAGTGTAAAGAAGAGAAACCTGAGAGTTAAATTTATTTTCCTGGACCTAAACAAGTGAAGAAGACTGGATTTTAAAACACTGTTCAGCTGTGATTACTGTCCGCTCCTGGAGGTGGGAAATTGCCTGTGAACACACTGGGAAACTTTTGTGGGAAGGACATAGATGACACAATGTTTTGGGTTTTTTTCCATCAATCCCTGAATTCTCTTACAGGGTCAAAGGGAAACTTCTAGTAAAAGAAAAGAGGCAAAATTCAGATAGAAAATAATTGCAACTATTTTCCAGCTTTAAGTCATCTTGAAAAAGTAATTTAAGTACACTGTGCTGTCTGCCATTTGTAAATTGTTAATTAACGAGAGACCAAATAATAATTACTGCTGGAGCCATTCAATTAAAAGATGTTGCCTTCCAAACTTTGTTCACACGGTCTATATCACCAACATCATGTCTAGAAATATGCCACAAATGCTGGCAAAAGAGCAAACCCCAAGTTTTCCCCCATCATAATAGAGCAGCAATTTTTATTATTTTGATTGTTAAAGCTTGTGGTCTTCTACTTCAGTGGGAGGTGTCCCTGCCATAGCAGGAGTGACACTGGGGGGGCTTTAAGGTCCCTTCCAACCTGAACCGTTCCAAAATTCTATGATTTGCTGAATTAATAATTGAATCATTGACTGCATTCACCAGGAGAAGAGGCAGGGATTGCCCAGCTCTGCAGACCCTGGAACATTGCTGGAATCACTGGAAATGGCTCTGTTGAAGGAAGCCCTGTGCTGTCTTCTCTGGTAGTGTAAAGAAGAGAAACCTGAGAGTTAAATTTATTTTCCTGGACCTAAACAAGTGAAGAAGACTGGATTTTAAAACACTGTTCAGCTGTGATTACTGTCCGCTCCTGGAGGTGGGAAATTGCCTGTGAACACACTGGGAAACTTTTGTGGGAAGGACATAGATGACACAATGTTTTGGGTTTTTTTCCATCAATCCCTGAATTCTCTTACAGGGTCAAAGGGAAACTTCTAGTAAAAGAAAAGAGGCAAAATTCAGATAGAAAATAATTGCAACTATTTTCCAGCTTTAAGTCATCTTGAAAAAGTAATTTAAGTACACTGTGCTGTCTGCCATTTGTAAATTGTTAATTAACGAGAGACCAAATAATAATTACTGCTGGAGCCATTCAATTAAAAGATGTTGCCTTCCAAACTTTGTTCACACAGTCTATATCACCAACATCATGTCTAGAAATATGCCACAAATGCTGGCAAAAGAGCAAACCCCAAGTTTTCCCCCATCATAATAGAGCAGCAATTTTTATTATTTTGATTGTTAAAGCTTGTGGTCTTCTACTTCAAGTGGCTCAGGAAAATGTCTCTTTGTGGTTTTGCTAAGAGGGTATTTTTGAGAATAAGAGATTGAAAAAACAGCAAACAAACATTCCTTACAAGAAAATGCTGCCCTTCCATGTAATGTGCTCAGGAAAGGTTCCCGCTTGGACTTGCTGTGAGACAGAAGAGAAAATGGAGAACAAATGCCTGTGCCTGGTCTGGATAACCTGAAGTTAACTCCACATGTCAAACTGATTGCCTGACACAAGGCAGGCATATTCTGTGATGACAAACAAATAGCACCTCCATCCTGCAGACATCCCCTAATTATAAAAGAGAAATTATTTCCCATTTTCATTGCCAGCAAATGTATGTTACTCTGGTGCACCATAATTTCTGTCTAAGTACTGTATCAAAGTTTGCTGAATGTGAAGCACAAAGTATGTTAGACATTAAACTGTAATTACAGAAGGGAGTGGATTTCTAGAGTATTATGTTTTTTGGTAATATTTTATTTTATTGGTTTTCAAATATACTTAGACTGCCAGACTAAGCAGGCAGAATAACAGCAACACAGAATTCCAGAATAACATATGACTTTAATAAAAAAAAGCAGGATGGTTTCCTTTACTTGTATGGCTGGAAAGAATGGAAAGCATTACTGTGCCCTGCGCCAAGGTGCCATCCAGACCTGTGCCCAGGCACAGATGTCACTTGAGGCAACTTGCCCCTGTCCCCACATTTCACCCCAAATCCCTGGTTTTGGCTCTCTGTCAGGCAGCAATCAGTCCTGTGACTGGCACAGTGGAGCTTTGATTTCAATGTTGAGCTCTTATGCTATGGAAATACAGATAATAACCCATGATATAAAAGGAGGTGATAGCAGGGGAAGGTGAATACGGATACAGCAAACACGGAGGGGATTATTCCATCCATATGTGGCTTTTTGTTGCTTTACGCTTTCACCTCGTCCCCTGAATTCTCAAGGAATGTCACAGGTGGTAAGCCTAAGAGGTGGGCAGAGGTTGCAGGGTGGGAGCAGGAGCAGGATCGATGATGGATTATCAGAGGAGGGTCCGTGGGATCGCGGGAGCCGTGGCTCAGGCGAGCGGCGCTCCCGCTGTCACACTCCCGCCTTTCCATTACGGCGCCATCACTCACAGTTGCGCCCTTTGTGGTTCCTGTAATGATCTACACTCGTTCTGTCTCCCGCCTTGTCCACCTTCCTGCACGTCAGGCTCTGCAGAACAGCCAGGAATGGGGTGTTTGATACGTGACCAGCTTTGCCGGGGATAATTTTCTACATGGCTGAGAACGCGCACGTGGGGTCCGTGGGGCTGAAGCACAGCCCGTGCCTTGGAGTACTGCACCAGGTGCATTCTTGACATGGTTCCTCAGGAAGGCATTCCCTCCTGGAGGAGATATTAATGCTATTTCATCAGGGTTCCTCTTGCTCTGATTTGCCATTCTGATTTTTTGGTGGGAGATGGGTATCCTCCAAAACATCCTGAACTGCCAGGGGAGGCTGCAAAGGTTGTTGGAGTTCACATGGGAATCCCAGACTGGTTTGGGTTGGGTTGGTTCTTTAGGGAACCTTAAACCCCACCCAGTTCCACCCCTTGCCATGGGCATGGACACCTTGCACTATCCCAGGTTGCTCCAAGCCCTGTCTAACCTGTGCCTTCCCTTGAGTTTGTGGGCAAACTCTGTCCATGAGGTGACACAATCCAGTCTCTCTGTCCAAACCCCCTCTGAGGTACCAGATTCCCTCTGATCCTACCTGGGCAGGGCAGGAGCTGCTCCTGGAGCCAGCCAGAGCTGAGCATCCTCACCCCCGTGCTGTGGGCCCTGCTGCACTGACCCCATTCTGGGCGATGCAGCCTGTCAATACTGTTGGTTTATTAATTAGTCTGGAGGAAGGGAGGCACTTCCCACACAAATGGGAGTCCTGGCCAGGAAGAGCTGGGAGCAATCCTTTTGCCCACGAGTTGCCTAATGCAGCTACTGAAACCCTGCCAAAGGTTTGCTTTCAGAGCATTCCTGTGGGCAATATTTTTACAATATCTAACATCCCAAATGAGCTTTCTATGTTTCCTAGAAGCCTGATTTTTTGGAAAGAGCAAACACCCCCAAACTTTTCACGTTTCCCGCTCCCCGCAGGTATTTTCCATTTGCTGCCTGATCCCTGATGCACGGAGCCAGCCTGAGGAGAGCTGATTTTGGAAGGGAGAGTGTGGCAGCACGAGGCAGGTTGTCCATCTAGTGCTGTCATATCCTGGCATTCCTGACCCAGGGAAGCTGGCACGCCGACCTGCCGCAGGCACCGCGCCATCCCGGCAGATGGGCACGAGCCTGGCCAGCGAGGAGCCCGTGTAGGAGCATTTAGTCTGGAAGCAAAGGGCAGAATTCCTGGACAGACATTTTAAGCCCAGGCTGTCATTTAGGGAATATGCCCCTGATGCACAGGAGTTTTTTGGTTGTTTTTTTTTTTTTTTTTTTGGAGGGGGTGTTTCAAAGGAGTAATACAAAATTATTATAAAATGTTATTGTAGAAGAAGGCGGGAATATTTGAAAATTTCTATTTCGTTACGGCTTCCTGCCAAGGAATCCCACAGGGATTGCTTAGCAGGGATTTTTCTGGATGTCTGTGGAAGCTGTAGGTACCCAGGTACATCTGCCATGACAAAATCTGTTTTATTTTCAGGCATAGAACCACTTTTGGTTTTTACACTCTTATTTTTAGTTGATTGCTGAATATTATGCAAATGGCTGAGATTTAACTTGGAAGTCTTTATTTTTAAACTGCAACTATTTATTTTAAGCTGCAACTCTTTATTTTAAACTCTAAACCTTAATTTTAGACTGTAACTCTTTATTTTGACTGCACTATTCTGAGACCTGTGTTTTTGGGTGCAGAAGGAATCCATCCAGATAAAAGGATATATTCAAAAATAAATCCATATATCCTGGATGTCCATTCTCCTCTCTGTGCTGGGAATTGATTCCCATTCAGGAAATTTGATTCAATATATCGAGAAGCCCTGAGAAGCTGGTGGGGTGGAGGGGGTGTTAAGCTGGATTCCAGGCTGGAATATGCCCATATCCAGATTGATTCCAGCTGACTCCAGCAAGTGGATGAGGAATGCAGTCACCTCTGGCTCTGCAACACACAGAATTTAACACCTCTGCCCTTCAAATGGCCCATCAGAGGTTCCCAGGACGGCCAGTTCCCAGAGTTTGGTGTCTCTCCCATCAGGCAAGATGGATCCAGGCCCTTTTCCTTCTGTGCCCTGGACCAGGACCAACTAAAATTACACGAGTGTTGGCAGATGTATGTCTAATCTGTTCTTCAAAATTGCCAGTGAGTTTCACAATCTCCCCTGGTAATTTGCTCCGGTGCCTAATTATCCTTTCAGATAGAAAAACTCCCTTCCTGCAAGCTAAAACCTGTTACTTCTTGTCCAGCACTCTTTGGACATGGAAAAAGGTGCTTGTCACCTTATTTAAAATAAAGATTTACATATATTTGCTTTCATATGCATGGTCATAAATATATTTAAAATTAAAATAGTATTGAGGGTCTCCTTCCTCTTTCTAGACTCATCACAGCTTTTCTCAAATGCTTGTAGTTTCCTATTATTTTCCTCTTCACTTTCCCCCAGTTTTTCTTCATCTTATTTTTAAAGGCTAATGCCAGGAAACAGCCACTTTATTTTTGTTAAGGCTCTAATGATGCTCTGCAGAGACCCCAGAAAGTTCTTTGCCTTTCTGTAACACCATTTCCACCATTGTATTTGCGTGGACTGGATTTTTCTTCCTATACACAGCGCCTCACACTCTTCTTTATTAAATGTCATCATTAGGATGCTGCTCCAAAATAATTTGGAGTTTTAATACTCGCGATCTTTCCCACTTTGGTGTCATCCAAAGTCTGCTCTCTCTTCTGTCATCCAAGCTGTTAATGAAATATTGAATAGCACTGGATCCAGGACAGATCCAGCTGGGACCCTGCGTGGAATGTTCTCCAGCACTGACAATGAAAGGAATTTCTGGGTTTCATTTAGAGCCCTGGATGATCTAATCCATTGGATTAGACAGCAGCTACAAGAAACAATGAAAAACCAAAATAATATCCTCAAACTGCTTTATATAAATGCTCATTTTTTTTTAGTAATACATAGAATACTTTTCCATTTCACATCTTGAAGTCCTCTCAATATATCTGTGCTGTATTTTATATCTATGGTTTTCTTTTCGAAGGAACAGAATCCCAACTGCCTTCTATACATTGTCCATCAAGGTTTTGAAGTTCAACTCAGAATTAGGGAAATAGAGAAATAGAATAGTTAAATACAACTTTTTTGGGTGGTGTTTGGCAGATTTATACTTATTTTTTCCAGTAACAGCCTAAAAGGCATCAACACATCTTTACTGTGACAGCTCTGCTTTTTCAATGGAAAGAAGGTAAAATCAACACCAAAAAAAAAGGAAAGAAATTCAACTTTTTGTATAAAACTGCACTGTTTTCTATGCTAAACTAGGGATTTTTAATGATGAAGTCTTCTAAGCTCACAAATTTCTACTTTCCCTAATGCTGGGTACATTGCTTGGGAGAAGCTGCTTGGATTTGGTTGAAACATCCTTATCCCAGCTATGGAAATTGTCTGTGAAGAAACAGGACCCCCCTGGCCCAGACCAACCTGAACAAATGTGCATTAAATCAGAAAAATGACAAGGTATCATTAGGCTTTGAGAAACACTTTAAAGGCTGTGGAGGTTAAAGAATAATTTCAGTCTTGATGGCTTTTTTATATATTTCATTTCCCTCTCCCTTCAATCCATGCAAGGCACACTCTGGAATGATTTATCAGCCAAGTTCAGACTTCAGCCATGTTTAACAGGTTTAATAGATCCAAAGTGTTCAATCATTCCTGGCTATCTGTTCTCCTGCCTGCCGCAGGTCAAAGAGCCTCACCTGGCTGTTTCTGCACCTTGGTCCCACTCACCTCAGCCTGGTTCTAACCATCAGCATGTAGATACACGGAATAGGGTCTGATTGATTCCCAGAATCCCAGAATTATTTAGGTTGGAAAAGCCCTCCCAGCCCATCAAGTACAATCTGTGCCCAATGCCCACCTTGTCCCCAGCCCAGGGCACTGAATACCACATCCAGGAATTCCTTGGACACCTCCAGGCTCCAAATGTCCCTGGGTTGTCCCATTCAGTGCTTAAATGTTCAAAGAGAAAGGCTTGGTTAAATATTTTTGCAATGACATAGGGAGGATTTATTCTCTAGCCACTCCTTTCCCCTTCAATTTTAAGAAATGACTGATTTTCAGAATTTGGAAAATAAAAAACCTGGGACGATCTGGAACAAATGAATAATGGACTGTACAACAAAGGGAGGATTATTTAGTGTGACTGACTAGACATAATTTTGGGTCAGAACCTCATAGGACCCTGGGACATCAGAGTCCATGAGGAAAACTGCCTCAGGGGCGTCCCTACATCACTGTAGAGGTTTTGACCTCCTGCTCTGTGTTCTCTGCAGTCCAGATAACTTAATGTCTTGACATTTTAGTACATTTCCCCCTTTTTTATAGGAAAACTGAATTTATGGGACTTTATTTGTCTTTCCATTTAATTTGAAATTAATCAACTCGATCCGAGGTATTTTCTGTAACTGGTTCCATGAAGTCTTCAACCATCTATCAAGGACAAATTTGTATTTGTGTCACTTCCTGTTTTGTCACCATGTATTTAATAAGGACCTCTTTCCATGGGGACATTTTTAGCAGGAACATTTCCTTTTGAACCAGGAATGTAAATGTTCCCACAAAAATTGCTCCCAGTAATGACTCTCTATCAGATTAAACTGTTGAATCCTCACCTAAATCTGACCCCAGTGCCTGCAGCAAGGCCATTACTTACTCCAGTATTTAGAGAATTGTAAAATCATAGAATCCCAGAATGGTTTGGGTTGGAAGGGACCTTAAAGCTCATCCAGTCCCACCCCCTGCCATGGGCTGGGACATTTTCCACCATCCCAGGTGCTCCCAGCCCCAGTGTCCAATTTGGCCTTGGGCACTGCCAGGGATGGAGAACCCACAGCCTCTCTTGGCAGCAATTAGTTCCTTCTTCCTTAATTCTTCTGGTTTGCACAAGGTCCACCAGAAAAGTTTTTATCCTCTCTATTGCCTTTCCATCTCCTTATCCATGTTCTCCTTCCTCACTTTCTTCTCCCTGTTTATTGACATCCCCTGTGGTTACAATGCCAGTCTCCTCTAATCTCCTCTATGATACTGTAAACCACTTCAGAGCTGCAGCAGCCTGTGTCCCAGAAGACAAGTTCTTTTTGGGACTTTCATGGAGCTTATTCATGAAGAAAAGGTCTTTTCATATTGTCCCACTCCACAGTATTTGACTTGCAGATTAAACTGGGATAGGAGAAATAAAACAGATTATTAAAAAAATAACATATTCAACCTCTCCTGGCAGACCAGTTGTTCAAGTTCCATATGTGCAAAAGTGATTCTCTGTTCTATTTTTTATTAAATTGCAGGAGTAGGATCCTAAAGCTGTCAATATTGACTCAGGAACCGTAGTTGAAATTCAAAATTTTACAAATGACTTTTTTTTTGTGATCCAAGCTCATTTATTTACCTTCCCCGCTAGAAAAGACTCCTCTAGGTAAGTAGCCAAGAACAGGAGGGTACAAATGGAGAACTGGAACCAGAGTTTGGCTGAGGTTGTATTGACTTTGGCAAAAACAAGAGATGAAAAATTATACCTCGGATAAAAATAAATTATAATCTGCAAGCGTTTGAATTAGAGGAGTTCTCCATGTAAACTTAATAAATGAATGTTAATTCAGTTACCAATTTGTAGCTATGAAACATAACGGGTGATGTTATTTCTTGGAACTTGTTTTGGAAAAGATTGCATAACCCATGAAGCAATTCTTCACAAAGTGTGTAAAAGTGTCATTTTATGTATTATTTATGCACCCAATGTTAGTTATGGCCTTTTTAATAGTACTTAATGCTGCTGTATGACATCATTCTTTCATTTACCAATACAAAAAAATAAAAATACCAATCCAAGCCATTTTGAAGATTAAAATAAATGGGCATCAGTTTGGATTTTTTCAGTTTAAGTCGTGCAAGTCAATAATTATGACTGGTGTGGAAAGGATTTTTACAAGGACCGATTGTCATACAAAGTCTACGTATTTATTATTTAGTTAGTTAGCTTAATTACAATTTACTCACTGTGTATGTGTTAACTAATACACTGTTAATGTGCCTTGAGCAATTAATTTTGCCAGCAGCGTAGAACTGGCTCTCTGCGCTTGCCCCTTTATTAGTGGCAATTATTAAATCCAATTTTCCTTGTCCTTACTCCATTTCCTCCACTGCCTACAGGGCATCCTGACGGGAGGGTTGGGGCTCTCTGCTCCTCTTCTCAGTCTCTGCATCCCTTCCCACGCCCTGGGGAGGAGCAGGGCAGAGGGGGTCAGGATAGCCACAGGAAATCACAGGGACATCTTCCCTTGCTGCATGGAGGAGGGATTGAGTCCATGTCCAACACCCAGCTGCAAAAAGTCCTGATTTGGAAGGAATTTAACTTTTTTTTTTTTTTAACAGCACACTGGATCCAGAGGCTTTGGATGCCTCCAAAATATGGAGGGATATAACTTTAGATGCTCAGATTTCTTGAGGTCGCTGTGGTTGATCTAGCACAGATTTATAGGATGGTTTAGATTGGAAGGGACCTCAAAAATTGCCCAGTTCCAGCCTCCTGCCATGGGCAGGGACACCTTCCACTGGTGTCCACCTTCCACAGGCTGCTCCAAGCCCCCTCCAACCTGGCCTTGGACACTGGGAGGGTGAACAGAGGGAGTTACTCAGTTTGAGATCCTTGCTATAAACCTTGTGCCTGTTGTAAGTCAATTTATCTACTAATTAAATTATCAGCCAAAAAGTGCCTTTTGCTGTGCGCTCCCTTCGGATGGCCAATGAGCAAAAGCATTTTTATTAATATCCTCCCTTCTCACGGAACAACCTTCTCACTGGGTGTCTTTTTCTTTTGAGGGCAGCAACGCTGTCCTGTGGTGCGCAGATCACATTCCCTAATTTGTTGTGCTGGCTCGTGCTCCCAGGCCCAAAATGCAGTTTGCAATGTTCCTCCCAGGGAGCTGGCCCAGCACTGCAATTACCTCTGCCTGCTCCGCCAACTGCAGGATCTCAGCTTGGCACGGCCAGCAGAACCTGGGCTCCAGCTGAAGGGCTGGAAACTGCCCATATTGCAAGGGCTCTTCTCAGCCTCTCTCACTTTTTCTAACTTTTCCTTTCCAAATATTCCAAGCATTACCCCGTCCTGGAGCAGTTTTTTTTGGTTTACTGAAAAGACGAAGAATTAACCCATTTAATTGCTGACCTTGATGCATTGCTGACCTTGATCTGTGATTTTAACTATCAGAAAAAATTCTATGGTCTCTTAGAGGAGACACAATCATTTTTTTACAACAACTATTTAAGTGACTTGAAATCAAAGTGATTGGAAACCAGAGTGATTCCAGGGCCCCTAAACGTCCAATAGGACAAACACAGCAAACTTTAAAGAACATCACAGGTTCAAATATTAAAAATTCTTAAATTATGAGTTGAATTGTGAAATGTAGGTTCTGTGAGCAGGGAAAGCACTGGTTGATTGACATAAATGAGGTATATAAGTGGTTGGAAGCCTTTCCCAGGATTTTCTGTTACCCTTCTAAGAGAATTCTTGTCTGAAAAGGAGACCTTGAAACAGAAAGAAGTGAAACCAGCAGGAGTTTTGGATTTATCCAGATAGGAAGATTCTCCCTTCATTTCCCAAGGCATCTCTGTCCCCCACTGTGAGCAAAACTGTTGTGTCCATGGTCCAAAAGTCCAACACCATGAGCAGATTGAGCAGAGCCAGGGGTTTGGGATTCAGGATATTGGTGACCCTGGAGTTATGAAAGGCCACCTTGTTCCACCTCCTCTTTAAATCCAGCCTCCTTGCTACAAATGCTTTGCATGTGTAAACCATCCAACCAGCAGCTCTTGGGGCAGCAGAAATGTAAAAAATACAGAATTCTTCATGGAAACCTCTGAAGGAACAGGAAAATCTGTGTCCCACTTCTCACACAAATTATTTTGGATGACACCCAAGAGTAAACGACATTGTTGTGTTGATATTGTTCTTTCCACAGATTCAATTTCTCAGCCAAAATAAAGAGGAGTTCCAAAAGATTTTTCTGATTTGGAACACATAATTTTCCATGTGTGTACTTCATATTCATCAAATCTGCATTATTAAGACAAGATTTCAATTAAATTAAAGCCAAGAGTATCCAAAATGTTACAATTTTGGGTTATGAAATCTAGTTTTAAAATTGCCACACTTTTATAGTTTGAGCACAAGTAAATTTAATATTGCTAGTGACAAAGAAACTCCAGAATACTTCTGGAAATAAGGTGAAAATTGTGCTTTCTGTTGTTTTTCCTAGACATGCTGCTCTCAGATGGGGAAAGGTACAGCACTAACAACATATTTGCAATTACCTGCAAGACTTAACCAAGGAAGTAGTCAGTTTATAGTTACCTTCAATATGTAAACTACAAATTATTAGTGCATGAAAATGGCATCGAAGTTCTGTTGCTGGGGTCTAGTAATTTTGGATATTTTCCATGCTATTACTGCCTGCTCCATATACCTTTACTGGTTCTTTTTGAAATTAAGTTAATGGCACTCTACACAAATGGACTGCCTACTGAGAGTGAAAGCTTGCTTGCAAGGATGGACTAACTTCCTACTGGGAAGCACTGATTTGGCACAAACAAAGAAATGCTTTAGCATTAATTTACTCCGGTATCAAAATATTTTGAATAAATTATTTAAAATATTTAAGGACCGAACGGTCAATATTTGCTTTTAATAAATAGGACCTGTGTACAAATATTTGATGTTGAAATTTCCTCCAGTATCTCCAGCTATATTATGGAGATAATGCATTCTCCACTTGCCAGGAGTGGTTTTTTTCCCCTCCAGGCAATCAGGGACACATTCTTGAATTGGGGCTTACACTTGTGTGCACCCACATTTGCTCACCTATTCTCCTGTGGATTGAGCTCTGTTCACATTAGCACAGGTAATATCACTGCAGGATTTCCTCTGCTTCCACCTGAAAAAGGTGAGGGGAGGCTGATTGCAGATGGTTCCTTGTCACTGCCTTCACAGGTGAAAGTTTTAAAAAAAAAAAAAACAAAACTCTTTGACTTGTTAAATTGCCCTTTTCTTTGAGCATTCTCTCTCTGACATGAGGCTGCAGAAGCCAATCCTCTCCTGCATGTCTTTCCTTATCCACCTGTTCTGTCAGGAATCAGGATGGCAGCAGGGCCATGGCCTGGCTCCTGAGCAGTTGGGAGAGAAAGTGAAGGTCTCTGCTCTCCTAATACACCTATCCCAATATTACCCAGAACACTCCCATTTTATAGCTCTATTTTCATGTCTAGAAATAGGAAAATTTGCAGAGAGTGAGCACTTCACTGATGTGCAATTTCTAAATTCTGTTTTGTAGTTTTTTTTGAGTATTTATTGGTGTTTTTTTAAAAATTCCTTTCCTTTCCTTTCCTTTCCTTTCCTTTCCTTTCCTTTCCTTTCCTTTCCTTTCCTTTCCTTTCCTTTCCTTTCCTTTCCTTTCCTTTCCTTTCCTTTCCTTTCCTTTCCCTTTCCTTTCCTTTCCAACATTCCTCTATCCCAGTCAAACCAGACCCATTTTCCATTAAAATCAGTATTTTCTGTCCCCTGCTCCTGGCAGCTCGTGCAGGGGGGCACAGACTGGAGCAGGCAGCGGGTGCTTTTTCTTTTCCCTTCCCAAGTTCAGCCCATTAGGCATGGATTGAATTTCCAGCCCATTCCCTGGAACATCACAGGGCCCAGGGAAGGCAGAGCTGTTGGCAGTAAATCGCAACACAAAACACAAACTCGTTTGTCGCTGCTGCTGTAACTCCTCGGTGCTTTGAATGCTGATTTCCACCCATCAAGTACATTTTAATTAAGCAGCAGTACCTTTTACTCCCAGTGATGTCCTAAACTTTTGTAAATCAGGGATTTACTTCATTGCAAAATCATTTTAAATGACAAAAACCTGTCTTTTCCCTGTCACTGCAATGCGAGGATAAGAAGAAATACAATTTTTTCTCTCAAAAATAGTTCTTTATCTTACAAAATAGTTCTTTTTCTCAGAAAATTGTTGTTGTTGAAGGTCTTGGCCATAAAGAAAAATGTTGCCAGAGCCCCTCATCATCTCTTAAGCTCATATAGGCTGCCTGCATTTCACATTATTAATATTCCTTTAATTCATTTGAAGAGTTTGGGGTTTTTAATAATGATGAGTTTGATGCAGCCTTGACCAGTGCTGGAAATTCGGAGGGGCCTCATGGCCAGAGCATCCCGGGCCAATGGAGTGTTGCTGGATGAGGACTAAGCCCAATTTAGCCATTAATGAGCCAGAGTGGGAAGCAATTTCCAAGTGCCCATAAATCAGTCATTTGGTTTCCTCTCATATGAGGCTCCAGATCTGTTTCATGCCAAATTTCAGCCTTTAAGCCTCAACAACATTAATAAAAAAGGCATTTTTGTGTCTCCCCCTTTATTGAACTGAACAATTACACTCTTTTTCACCTTCCCTCTTTCTGCACAAGCAGTTGAAGATTTTTTTTATTGCATTTTCCTCCCTTAATTTCTCCTAAGAATCCAGTTCCAGGCTGAGGGCTGAGTGTCATCTGAGCAGAGCCAGGTACAGCAGGCTGGCAAGCAGTCCAAAATGAGGAGTGACACTCAGAGTCTTTAATTAGGAAGGCCCCCTCCCTGGCTTTTATAATAATTAATAAATCCTGATCCTTTGCCCAACAGCCAGTGGGCAGGAATGGGTCACTGAACCTTGAATTTGAGATGGCAAAGAACCAAAGGGAGCCAAAGCTGCTGCCTGTGAGTGCTGAGAGGTTGTGCTGCTTGGTGGAGAAATTGGACATTTTTTGGCTTTTTTCTTAATCTAAGTAGTTGGGTGACTCTCAGCCTGGTTTAGCCAGCACATTCTGGGAAAGGGAATGTGTTCTCAGCTCCTCTGCTCGGGATTTTCCTTTGGCCTGTGCCATGGGGATATCATCTGTGACAGTAGGACACTCTGAGGAACGCATGGAAAATATGGCTGACCTGAAAAAATGAAAATATTGTCATAAAAATTTTTAAAAGGGGAAAGGAAAGGAAAGGAAAGGAAAGGAAAGGAAAGGAAAGGAAAGGAAAGGAAAGGAAAGGAAAGGAAAGGAAAGGAAAGGAAAGGAAAGGAAAGGAAAGGAAAGGGGAAAGGAAAGGAAAAGTTAAAAAAAAAGGAGGAAAAAAAGGGGAAAAAATTTTTAAAAGGACTGAAAACCAGCAACCACTGCAATTCCCTAAAAACTGCTCTAAACAATGCTAAGAATCCCACATGGAGGTGAGCACAGCTCCAGGCAAGTTGGAAACAGCTTCAGTCCTGCTGAGGACAGGCAGGAGCTGTGTGGGGCCTGGAGCTGGCCCTGCTGGACAACAGGAGCACCACAAACCCCTCCTGCTTTGTCACCTCTGCCATGGATTAGGGCTCGAGGCACTCCAGCCCTGGCACTCCATAAATGCATTCAGTGAGTGGAGGGATTTTGCTCACATTGTGCTTCTCATTAGTAAATCTGAATACAAATAGGTTTTACCCTAAATAACTCTTGTGCTGTCCATGTTGCCTCCCCAACCCGTTACATTAGGAAAAGTTAATTTTATATGACTAAATATAATCAGAAACACAACATGAGGCCTGTCAAGTTGACATGGTATGATGGGTACCTTAACACTTCCCAGCAGGTGACGTTGTTTGCACACTGCTTAAACTTGTTCATCAACCACTTCTTGCATGATAACCAGAATATTAACAATCCAGGGAAGGTGGCACCGGGCTCCTGACACGTTCAAATGCATCTCATCAAGGGGGAACACTGCCAAAGGAAGGGCTGCAGCTCATTTTGGAGTTTCTTCTTCTGCTTTTTCCCTCTTTATCTTCTGTGCTATGCCAAGATCGAGCCCCTAAAGCTCCTTGTGTGGAGCAATAGAAAACCAATCCTAAAAGTCAGCAAAAGAGGTTACAGATAAAACCCAGGTTCAAATGAGTGTAACCACCAGTGGTGATAAAAGAGCAGGAAGAGGAGTTGAAAAACTCAAGTTACACAGGTGTAGGAACTGTGCTTAGGCAGAGAATTTGTTAACAAAGCAATTATTTCCAGCCAATCTCAGCAGCCCTTCCTTGCCCTCTCAGCGCTGGAGGTGAGGTACCACCAGCGCCAGAGCACAAGGTCTTTTAGCAAAAATAATGAAGTTAAAATTCAGGTAGGAAGGTTTCCTTCATGAAATTAACATTCAGTAGGAAGGTTTCCTTCACTGTAATAAAAATTACCTTTTTAACGTCATGTATATATATTTGTCGGTCTTTTATCCCCTTTTTTTCTTGGTTTTTGTTTGTTTTTTTTTTTTTTTTTTTTGGTTTTTTTTTTTGGCCATGGTTGAGGTAAAATCTGGGATTTGCTTTATTTTTAGTGTGTAACTGCAGTTTTGGTGCTACTCAGTCAGAAGTTGGACTTGATGATCTTGGAGGTCTTTTGCAACCTTGATGATTCTGTGATTCTGAAGTCCCGTTTGTGAATTATGGGGATTTCTGCCTATTTTTTAGATTTCTGTCAGTGATCCAGCACTTCCTGACCTATTTAATCCACTTTCTTATGCAGGTGTTTCAGTCCTGATCAATATTTACTGCACAAACCTAAACGGTTATGGTTTGATTGCTTTTCTCAACCCAAAAATTCCAAACCTGCTGTTTTGGGGGGTAACATCATGTATTTATATTTTTCTGCCATTTATCCCCCCTTTCTTTTTTTTTGTGGCCATGATTGATCCTGTAAAATCTGTAATTTTCTTTATTTTTAGTCTGTTACTACAGTTTTGTTGCTACTCAGTCAAAGGTTGGACTTGATGATCTTGGAGGTCTTAATAATTCTGTGATTTTGAAATCCTGCTTGTGAATTATGGGGATTTCAGGCTATTTTGTAGATTCCTGGGAGTGATACAGCATTTAATCCACTTTCTTATGCACGTGTTTCAGTCCTAATCAATATTTACTGCCCAAACCTAAATGGTTATGGTTTGATTGCTTTTCTCAACCCAAAATTTCCAAACCTGCTGCTTTGAGGGATGTGGATTCTACAGGAATAGAAGGACTTTCCTTGAGGGTGGGGAATCCATCCAGGGCCAGTCCTGAGCTGTTTTCTTCAACCTGCGCTCCAACTTTCCCCTCGCACCATCTCTCTGCCCTTGAAAGGAAGAAAAGATCATTTCCTGCACAAAATCCTCAAGGTTCTCTCCCTGCCAGAGCTTCCCCGAGGCAGAGCAGTGGTCTGGGATGAGGAGCTGAACCTGGATCCAGTTCAAACACTCCCAGGGGGAACCTGGCATGTAAAACTCCCCATTGCTGCATTCCCACCCTTCACCAAGCCTTGCTTTTTCCCATTAAAACCCAGCACCTCTCTGCTTTAAACTAAAGCCATGCCATGTATTTTAATTGAGGCTCTGGTCTCCAGCTCCCAATACTTATAATCAGATTCCAGTTTTCCAGCTAAAGCTGTTTATTGATGTCCTACTTTTTTCACCACCGTAGCATGTCAATAAATTGGAGAATAGTTCCGTAGGTTAGATTTCCCCAAGCTTTCTGGGGAAATCCTCTGACAATTTGCTGTATAAAGTCAGTTAATTGCTTTATATAGCAGAGCAATAGCAAGTATTTAGACGTATCATATGACAGACATTCCAAAAATATGGGAAAGACATATTTGTCAATAAAATGAAGGCTGGAAAAGCAAATTATTTTATTATGTGAAAGTTCTGGGTTTGAAGCTGAGTTCTCTTGATTGTCCCAATAACTGACATGCCTTAACCAGCTGTCTGAAAGAAACACTTGCTGTTTGTTTTTCTGAACCTTCTCAGGACCTCCCCGTAACCAACCAGAAAGGAAATCTCCAGGTGCCAAAGAAAATTTAATACAAAAAAAAAAGAAAAGTTCAAATCATATTTTCTTTTAAGTCGGATAGGGCCATAATAGAAAAAGATCATCAAAAACAATGAAAAGAAATAATTGTTAATTTCTACAGTACCTTGAAACAGAAGCCCCTGAGAATAAATAGAATAAGAATACTATTAAAATTTCCTCTTTTATTATATCTTCTCTGCCAGAGTAATTGTTGCTGTGTCCAATATATGCAGAGGACAATTTACTAGCTGTTTTCTATTAGTTTCTAGCATTAACATATACAGAAATAAAATGAATAGCTAGCTTTTCTTTGGTTAATTAAATGACTGACAAGTCACAGATGTTGCTGCACCGACTCTTCCATATGATTAAAAAAAAAATCCACCCTGGCAAACAAAAGAACAGCAGCCCAGCAGTGTAAATGGTCTCTTTATTAAGTGAATATTGATGCTACATTATGATTTTTTTATGAATGTGAATAAGGTAGAAGACTTGTTCCTTCTCCAAGTTTTATATTAAGATTTGAAAAGAAAACCTGTTTCCTACATAATTCCCACAAAGGAGTTCAGGAGATGGTTTACTGAAGAAGTGACCTAATTTACAGGAGGTTCTGCTTCTGCAACATCTCTCACCAAAGTGCATTTTTATTAGCAAGATACATATCTTTAATTTTTTTTTCTCCGGCATAATTTTAATGGAATCTTGGTAGCTAAAAGCTGGTATTGAAAATAAATATTCCATTTCTATTCAGGACTTTGTTTCACAAAAACTTGAAGAGATTTTATAGAAATATTCATAGGATAAGTATATTAAACTGCAGCTCCCTCCCTTCCTACCTTGTCCCTGCTTTATCTTTATTAATCATAGAACTTTAACTTTATTAATCGTAGAGAGCAGAGTTTCTCTCATCTCTGGTGCTGTTCCTAAGACCTGGAGCCATTAATTTAATATCCAAATAACTGGAAATTAAAAATGGGGAGTTCTCATTAGCAGTCCTGGATTTTCTGTACTGTCCAGTGCCTCCAATGGGCTCTTCTGGTTCAGCACTTTTGGCTTTAACAGGTATTAGTTTCTGATTTATTTTGCATAGCCTGATGGTTTGGATGATTTTTGTTCTTAGTTCCTTCATCTAAATAAGTATGAGGAGAGTTGGGAACAGATTATTTTAAAGTTTTAACACTAGGAATTACATTTCTTGTGAATTAAAAATATTTGGGGGGAGCAGATAAAATATAAAAATGCTTCCAAAAAATATAAGTAAAACATATATAAATATATAGTGTGGTTAAGTGTTGAGTAAGTTGTGATAGCCCAGTGCCAGCACTGGGGAGCCACAGCATCCTTGTGGAATTCCCACCTTGTGGAATTCCCACCTCCCCACGGGTGATGCCACAACTCCTACGAGGGGACAAAACCCAGGAGCCACAGAGAAGGGTCACCAGCACTGCCTGCAAGTTTGGGACAGGAAGTGAAGTAGAATAATTTAGCTAATTAAGCCAGGAAAGAATTTAAAAGGACAGAACGTAATTACTGATGATGGATTTAAGCCAGAACATTGAGACTGGAAACAATATGCTTGTGTAAAGTGCCATATTTAATTAACAGGGGCAGCTTAGGTATAATATTTACATATTTGTAAAACACTCCAGGAGCACAGAGCCTCTTTTCCATCAAGTGAGACCTCTGGTGCGGTATTGAATTACAAGAAAAATTGAATTTACAAGAAAATCTCCCCACTTACCAAGTTAAGCATTTTGCAGAGCTTGGACGTCATTTGAGATTCTGAATTTTGCTACTGAGCAGGCCTTGCTCTCATAACCTGGGGAGACCCAGCCAGGGCACTGCTGCAAGCTTAACTCCCAGGCAGCTTCTTTAATGAAAGGAGAAAAAGGATACAAACAATACTCACATATTTTTGCAGCTCTTCCCCAGCCTTTAACAGCATCGTGAAAGTCTTCGTGTCTCCTCTTCCAGGCCACAGCTCCCCCCAGCTACAGCCAGAAGTGACAGGAATTTCACCCTGGAATACCAATAATTCAGAGCATCCCTACCTGACCAAATCCACCAGGCCACCAACCTCATCGCCCCCAAAAATTAATCTGAAGGTTTGGCCTCGTGGGTTTGGCAAGCTCTGCTCGATGCCAGGCTCCAGAGGCCTCCAAGAGTTGGGGTTCCTTTTGGCTGGGGAGATTCCCATGAAAATTCCCGGGTCCTGCTCCGCACAGGATGGAGAAGGAAATCCTTCACCCCCTCCTGCCTGGCTGCATTAATTAGGAGGGTGATGAATGGTGCTCACCCTATGTAAATAAATAAATGTGTGCCGGGGCTCCAGCCCAAGGAAAGTGCAGCTATGTTTTAGTGGACGGCGGCATCATATTTCATGGAGTAAAAGTTGTGAGGGAAGAGGAGTGATATTTATGGAGTGCAAAGCACTGTGGGATTTTGTGGGAAACCACATATATTCAGCTTGTCAGAAAACATCTTAATATTTACTCTTACAATCCCTAGGCTACTGCTTTCTAAACCTAAAGCTTTCATTAGCCCATTTAGCAGATATAAAACATTTGGGAGCCTGGTGAAAGAGTTACTTTCGGGAGTGGCATTTTTCACAGCAAAACGATGATACCTTTGCATAACCTCATTATGCAGCAGTGCCAGCTCCTGCAAGAGAGCTGCTTCATCCCATCCAACTAATTCCTAGTTCCATGTTTCTCTTCCCAGCCTTTGACAACCCCAGACCATCCCCTCAATTCTGTTCTCCATTCTGTTCTCAATTCTGTTCTCAACTAATTCCTAGTTCCACATTTCCCTTCCCAGCCTTTGATTACCCCAGATCATCCCCTCAATTCTGATATTTTCCACATAGAAGGATCTCATTTTTGGGGATGTGCCTCCCCATTGAAACCACCAGCGTGGAGAGTGTTGGCATCTGGTAATTCCAATGGGATGGCTCCTTGCATTTCATGGAATTACCAGTGGATAAGGTGGTGGTGGTGCCCACATTCCTCCCTTCCCCATTTGCTGCCCCACAGATGTTTTTCCCAGCTGCTCCTAATGCCCTCAGCAGCTTCCTCTCTTTATGGCTTACAAGCCATAGGATAAAAAAAAACAACAACAAAAAAACCCCTTTTTATTCCTTCCTGTCAGTTCAGGGCTGCAACAATTTTATGATGAGAAGTTTTATAAATTGAAAATAAAGAAGTATTCCTTAAAACCTAAATAAGGATGATATTTGTTTTGGTCAAAATAAATATTTTTCACTCCCGTTGCATGCACAATATGTTCCATTAAGAAAGGTTAATTCTATATTAAATATAATCGAAAACACAACATGGGGCCTGTCATGCTGACATGGTGCAATAGGTACTTTAATACTGCTCAGCAGGA
>NW_005054369.1:3331927-3345177 GCF_000277835.1 Geospiza fortis | reverse complement strand
AGTAGATGTCTACTTAGAATTGATCAAACCTTTCCTTCTGAAACATATATGCCAACACCTCCACAACACACTATAAACCAGACTCTCAGAAAACAATAATGATGCTTATCAGTCACTCGCCTTGAGTTTGCTTGTGAAAAACCTCTAGCTAGTGTGCTATTGGAGCTCTTAAAACATAGATCTTTTTGCTGCACTGATAATTCACTCACAGCTTGAGATTGATGACTATGTGAAGTCCATAAAAGATGTTACCACTATATTTTCTTCTTATGATTTATTTTATCATGTTGTCAAGGTTTGCAGAAAACAAGAAACAAATCAATGAATGTCATGCTTAAATATTAAAGAAGGCTGTAATACACAATTTTATTCAGATGCCTTATTCAATCTTGCAGCTCTGAAAAGGGTAGCAGCAGCAAAGCTTTTATTTGAATTACTTTTGGAAAAATTAATTTAGTGTGAATGTTGAATTGTGAATGGCAAAAGGGTTGCTAACCTTATTTGTTTAGAGAGGAATGGGGAGTAACTTGGCTTTTTTTGACCAAAGGTTTTGAGAACCTGGGGAAATTCCCCAGCTTTTCAACTCCAGAAACTTTGGAATGGAATTTCTTAATGAGATCATGCTTTCTAAATTAATGAAATGCTGCCTGAGCGAAGGGGGGAACATGACGGAGGCTTGGAGCTGGGTCTTGGTATCAGCAATCCCTGAGTGCTGCAGAGCTGCTTGAAAAAAGGGCTTTTTCTCCTTCATTCCTGCAAAACTGAGATCACAGCACACACCTCGGGCCAGGGGAGGTGGGGGACAGAGTGGGAAGGAGGCTGTGGCCCCACGCTGCTCCTGAGCTGCCTCTCCCCTTCCTGGGCTTCATTATGGCTTGGACATAAAGCAGCAATTAACCCCAGCTTGATATTTTTTTTTTGTTTGGTTTGTTGATTTGCTTTTCTGTTGTTGTTTGGGGGTTTTTGGGTGATTTTTTTGTTGTTGTTGTTTTTTGGTGGGTTTTTTGGGGGTTTTTTTGTGTTTTATTTTTTAATATTATTATTTAAGTCACTGTTCATTCTTAGGAATCGAAGAAATTCCATCAGATTTTTTTTTTTAAAATCACTTTTGAATATAGTGAGTTTAAAACAATGAACACACCTAAGCAATCTGTTCACTTCAAAACCATGAAAACCTCCCTTTTTTGAGGTTTCTACTCTATTTCCCACCTCTAGGAAGAGCTTTGGTCACCGTTTTATTCTCTCTAAGGCTGACTTGTCCTACAGGAGCAGACAGAACAGATCTGAATGGGCAGCACTTTCTGCCATGAGGGAGCAAAGTTGCCTTTTTATGTCCTTCTTGCGCCATTTTATTGCATTCTGGTTCTGTAACTGTACAAAAGATGGGAGTTAGAAAGGAGAAAAAGAGAGCAGAGATGCTTTTCAGTCCCACATCTCCAGGGACCAAGGGAATTTTCCAGTTCTTGGATGTGCAGAGCTCCATCCCTCAGCTTCCAGGCATGTGGTGAGCAAGGAATCCTTGCAAGGATGTTCCCCAGCACTGGCAGGGGCTGTCACTTTACTTTGTTATGGCATTTGAATTCATAAAATCCATCCTTTAACAAGAATAATTCCATTTGCTGTGGTTCCTGGCTGCTGAGTTCACACTCCTCCCAGCCAGAGGTGTTTGCCCAGAGAAGCTGTGGCTGCCCCGTCCCTGGAAGTGTTCAGGATCCTTAATGTGACCACTGAAATGGTCTCTGAGCAACAGGAAAAGCTGTTTGGGGCTGATCTTAGACAAGTGAAGAACGCTGTGCACCTTGAAGACGCCTGGCCCGTGACAAGCCAGAAATCCTCTTGCAGCATCCCTGCTCCACTCCTGACCACCAAGGGGGAATTCAGGAGGCTGGAGCTCACCAGGGCTGGCTCTGGGTCAGAGTTTCAGTGTGGCCGGTGATGGGAGTTGCAATGCTCCCAGGAGACACAGAGGAAATTTTGATGAATAACAAGTTTTTAATACTCCTGGGTGGCTTAGGGTGGGTGATCCCCTTCCTTCACAAGGGGGCTCCAAGAAATTCCTGCAGCCCTCACCCATGGGTTATTTCTGAAGCCTGGACAGCAGTGACAGCACTGAGGGCCCCTGCAATATTTCCAGGAATTATTTGCTTGCAGATCAGCCAGTCCAGAGGCAAGTGGAGAGCACAGAGCCTGCAAGGAAGGGGCAGAGCCATGCTCTGCTCGGGCTGTCCCACACTGACCTCCTCTCAGCTCGGCTGCTCTTGGGGAGAAGCAGGATGAAGCCACTCAGAGAACCTTGCACTGCTGCCTGAGGCCATTTTTCATAAAGTTTTATTTGTCCATGATGTGTTTTCCACATTTGGAGATAATAGAATCACAAAACCACAGCATTGTTAAGGTTGGAAAAGTCCTAAAAGGTCCTCGTGTTCCCCAGCACTGCCAAGGCCGGCTCTAACCCTTGTCCCCAAGTGCCACATCCACACATTTTGGACCATATTTCTGAGACAAAGATTGAAATAAATAAAAATAAAAATATTAAAGTAAAATTAAATATAAATATAACGAAATATGAATATATGTATATAATTTTATATATACATATATGTATGTATGTATGTATGTATAAATAATATAAATGTATAAAAATGTGCAGCTCAAGATCCTCCAGGCTGCTGCCCTCCCCAACAAATGCCATTCACAAACCCCATGAATTACAACCAGGTTTTGACTGAACTCTTCCCTTTGCTGTGTTTCAAATCTCACCTCTAAAGAACACTTAAAATATTTTAAGGAACATTTCTCTCTGCTTCTCTGCACTCCTTTTAGTGCACACACCTTGTTCTTTCCTCCAGAGATGGAATTGATATTGAGTGATCAGATTAGGCAAGATCATTTTTGTCCACCCCAAACGGATTGGGCAGTGAGAGAGATGAGTTACTTTTTAGTTAATTAAAGTTGATCCTTTAATTCAGTTTAAGACTCTAAATACAAATGAAAGGATATTTTATTAGCAACTTTCAAAGTGCATCTGACTGTACTTACAACGTTTAAAAATAAAGTATGTTCAATTACTTTTGATTATATTATTTAAATTAATCTTAGAACAATGTATGGAGGAAAAATACTGTAACAAAGGATACAGTTTTAGCAGTTTGCACACTTTGCTGTTTTTATAACACAGGTATGGAGAAAAAACTTAAAGCTGATCAGTTTTGACTCTCCAGCTTTTCCCCCTTTGCCTGCCCAGCAGGGTGCAAAATGACAGCCAGATTAAACCAACATTAAACCAGGAGCAGGATTATGAAAGATGCCAAATTCTGTCCCCAAGGGCGGCACCAAGACACCCTGTTCTGAAAACCTTCCTTTGCTCAGGAAATCACAGCATCCCAGCATGGTTTGGGTTGGAAGGGACCTCAAACCCCACCCAGTGTCCCCCCTGCCATGGCAGGGACACCTCCCACTGTCCCAGGTGCTCCAATCTGGTCTTGGACCATGCCAGGGCCACCAGTGCTTTGAGGAATCTGTTCCAGTGCCTTGGTCAGAGCACTCATAGAACTGAAAGCCATGGAAAATTATTTTTCCTTTTTTTTCCCCCCCATTTATTTGTTTTGGCAATGGCTCTGGATACAATTTACCCACGTGCAGATGGCAAACACGAGCCCCATGGCCTGAAATCCCCTGTCAGACTTTTATTGGAGGGGGGATTGGTGGGATGGCCCCAGCTCTGTGGTAACCTGAGAGTCCCTCCTTCGAGACTTCAGCTTCTGCTGCTTCCCCCTTTGCCAAGATCTGACTGGAAGCGCTGATTTTTCCCAGGCCTGGGTAGCTGCTTCAGCTTTGTTTTTGTTTTATTTTCTCTGACATGTGTTTTTTAATTGTGGTGCATCTCAGCTATTCAGACAGGGCTGGATGGGGGGAAAAAATGTTATTTTGCATTTTTCAAAAGATTTTCAAGACAATTTTTTTTACTTTTATTCACACTGGGAAAGCTGATTTGCACAATGGCAGCCCACAGGCTGTGCTCATAAAAATAAAATCAACCCAAATATATTGTTGTTGGTAGAATTTAATTCTAGGCTATGATTTTGTGGGTTGAGCTGTGCTATCACTGAAGAGATGGTTGTTTCTTTTAACATTTTCCTCCTTGAAACTTCAAATAATGTGAACTCTAGATGGCTTTTTTTATTATCACTCACACATTTGGAGACCCCTTGAAGATGCAGTTAACAAAAGAGAGGAAGATCCCTGGAAAAGTTTCCATTTGTGTTGGAAATTGTTGCTTGAACTTTTCAGGAGGTCACCTGCATTCCCCAGCCCCTCTGGAAAATCCGGGCAAGCTTCCTCACACTGTTTCTGTAGGAAATGTTGTGGTAAAGATCAAGCAGCACAGTGCTGGGACTTGCTAAAAATGCCTTGGGCTGCAGCTGTTTCGTGGCACACGCACATTTATTAAAAATTTACCTGGAATATTCCTCCTCGTGCTGCTTCTCCTTCAAAAAGCTGAACGGCAGCTTGTGCCTGGCCTCATAGTGCCTTAAAATAAACCTGAAAATACAAACTGTGTGTTTTGGGATATATAAATACTCCCATTTAATGGAATAGCTGATGGATTGCATCACTGCCTGGATGGGGTTTGGCCTGGGCAGTACCAGGTGCTAAAGCAGGTGTTCACAAAGTGCTTACCGGGGCAAGAGTCTGAGGTAAAATATTGATTGTGCTGAGGGTAAAGACAAATTATTCCCTTTGACACCATCAGGCCCAGGATTTCCTCCAGCTTTTGGGAGGAAATGCTGTGTCTGGATACAGAGGAGTTGGTTGCACCTCTCAGCCTTGAGGAGCTCAAAGAGAGAACTTTCCCCACTTGCACTGAACTGTAAATCACCCAAATTTTGCTATTAAAAAATCACAGAATCATTGAGGATGGAAAAGGCCACTGAGTCCCAGCTGTGCTTGATCCCCACTTTGTCACACAGAGCTCTGGGTGCCACCTCCGGGTGCCACCTGCAGGGATGGGCACTGCAACCCTCCCTGGGCAGTGCCAAGGCCTGAGCCCCCTTTCCATGGGGAAATTCCCCCTGATATCCAGATTACACACCACAGTTCTGTTACACACCAGCGCCGTGCACAGAAAATAAAACACTTTGCAAGTATTTCTGAGAACCTTAAATCAAGCCATAGCCATTTTCAACAACTCTGCATTTTCACCTCCCCCATGGGAAATTTTCTCCAATAAAGAAACCAGGAGAGTGACAATTCAGAGCTCTCCAACCTCAGAGCTTATTCCCATGGAGAGGAGGATTGAGTGTCTCGCAACAAGGTCCAGCAGGGAAGGAATGAGTATTTTGGAAAAAAGGCTCCGAGGTAGAAATGCATCCATTCCTAACCCATGGAAGTGGTGGGGCACAGCTCCTGTGGCACAGCCAGCAGATGAGCACTGTGGGACCCTTCCAAGTTCACTTTTTCTGTTCTACCCTGCTGCATTTTGGAGTTGGGCCACCTTCCCAGCAGGTCCAGGGTCTGTCCAGGAGGGATCAGTGGGAAGGGGGTGATGGGGCAGCACCTCCTGAGCCCAGGGCAGAAATGCTTCCTGAGCAGCAGAGTGAAACAGAGTAAAAATTTTCTAGAGTAAAAATCCATTTTAATTTAGGTGAAATGTACATCTTTCAGTTAAGTCTGTAGCTTGCAGTTTAGTCTGACTGCCTGTTCTCGCAAAAAACCTATACTCAAAAAAACTGCTTCAGCCAAAGGACCCTTCCCAGCTCCTCAGGGATTCTCCAGCCCCTTCCCAGCTCCCTCAGGAATTCTCCAGCCCCTTCCCAGCTCCATTCCCTTCCCTGGACACCCTCCAACCCCTCCATGTCCTGCTTGTCCTTAGGGGCCAGACCTGGGCACAGGACTGGAGGTGTCACAGCCATGCCCAGCACACAGGAGCCAAATCAAGCCGAATCTTTAGGTGGGAGCCAATTTCCCTGGCAGCTCACAGATATCTGGCTGATCTGATCCTGTTTGTCCATAATCACCCATAGAAGAACTTTAGTTTCCATGCTGGTGTGTGGTTGCTGATTTAATGGAGTTGCACCCATGCACTAAAGAACTGGAAAAGGCTCCAGCCCAGAGTGTGTGTGTCTGTGTAGATAGAATTTTTAAAAACACCCTTATTTGCACAATAAATACAAAGTTAATGTTTTGGCTTTCTTCTGGGACAATCTGTAAGAGAAAAACTAGAGCTGGGGATTAAAGAGAGTGTGCAAGTAATGTGTAAACCATGAAATTCAATTAGTTCCTCTTAGGAAGCCAAATTTTGGTGAATACTGTAGAGAAAAGGTAGGGATAAAATGCCTAAGCCAAAGCTGTACTTAATAAGCTTCAGTAATTAGTTATAAATGGCTCGTTAAACCTGGAAACACATCTCTCCTTGCCCATGTTTATGAATCCTAGCAAAAATAGAGGATAGGGTTAAATAATAACTTGGAAGAGTTTCCATCCTAAGTTTTCTACCACAAACTTTTTGGGATGGGGGCACATCCAGTCCTGGTGCTTGTGCTGCTTCCCAGAAATCCCAATAAGTGTGGAGGAGATGGTCTGAGAAGGGTTTATGCAAATGTGTGCTTAAAGGGAATATTGGGGAAATAGTGACCAGACTGACTGATCAGGTCACGTCTAAAGAGCCGCACAGGAAATCAGGAGCATTGTTCCATTATTGATGGGTCCCTTTTTTTAACCCCACATCCTCTCATTTTTTGCTGTATCCAGGAACAATTTGATATTTGGATTGTACAGTGACTCCTCAGAATTGGGAAGGTGAAAGGTAAATGGTGCTGCAGTGTGTGATGGATTAATTGGCAAATGTTCCTGTAATTGTTTCTGGCGGCTCTACACCCACCTCACTTTTCTTGTCTCCCTGAAGTCAAAAGTGCTGGAGAAAACACCAACATTCCCAAACAGAGCTGCAGCCCCTGCCCCACAATTCATCTTACAATCAAAGCTGCTTTGCTGTCAGAACAGGAACTGGAGCAACAAATGCAGACCAAAGGCAATTCCTCTCCCTGCTGCCTCCCCCCAGCTCCCTCCAGAACTCATAGAAATCCCCCTCTAATCCATATTGTGAACAGTAGACACCTTTGACCTATAAGTCTTTTTTTTCCAAGAAAAGTGTTTTCCTGGCCGCACATTCCGAGTCTCCTCTTTCTATTCACTTTTTCTAAATATTCATTACTTTTGAAAAATTGGCCCAAACCTGAAACATTTCCAACTGGAGCCTTTTACAGGGGGGATTGGGTCAAACTGGAGTTCCTTGATCCATTGTTACTCAATTTCTGGGTCAGGTTCCAGAAAGAACCCTTCTTCCTCTCTTCCCTCAGATGGAAAACATTCAAGAATTGATTTTCTGCTGGGAAAGATGGTTGGAATTTCAGGAGAAACACAACACTTCCACTTCCCTAGATGGTGGAGCTCCCTCTTTTGGGGCCACAACCTTGAAAGCATCAGGGTGAGTCAGAGTTAACCTCTTTTTTAATTCCTTATCAACACAACTTTGTGTATTTAATAATTTCTCCTCCCAGTTTATTTTTAAGCTGACTACAAACACGTCACTGTGTCACAAGAGGAACTGGACATGCTCAAGGGGACAGCAAGAGGTGGTGGATGGCACACCCAGGGCCACATCTGACTCTTCCTCCTGATCTCTTCCCAGGCCATCCTTGGCCAGGTTCAAGGGCTGTGAATGCTCAGAGTGACAAATGTGATAGAAGTGGCTGCAGAAGTGTTTAGGATTTCTCTGGGATGGTGGATCCAGACCCTTCCTCTCTCCTGCCCGTTGTTAATGCACTGCCAGGATGGCTCCAAGTCCTGGAGTGAGCTCAGGGCTGGGTTTGGAGTGTTTATTCCTGGAAAACACCCTCTGAAGCCTTTCTCTGCAGCCTTGGACGTGACACTTAACCTTGATGCCTCCGACTCCCCGTCAAGGAGGGGATAATAACACTTGCTTATCTACTCCAGAGCGGGCTTTGAGGATTAATTAATTAATATTTGTACAGTGCTTTGAACATAAGTGCTTGGTATTATCATTCTTACTTCACTGCTCCAGGCTCATTTTCTCCTTTGGCCTGATGTGCCTTCCTGCTTTTCTGAAAGCTCCTCTCCTTGTCTCAGCCCTGCTGGGTCGTGCCCTTGCCCTGCCTCACTTTGCACCCTCCTTGTGTGGATTTTGGGGTCCACAGAACACCTGCAGAAGGACAAGAGCCAACCCTTGCTCCCTTCCTACTCCTGTGCCCTCCAGGAGAAGAACAGCCCACCTTCTGCAGGGAGCTCGTGTGGCTGGAGTGATGGAAATGGTCACACAAATCCTCCTTCCTCGCCATCAATGGCATTTCTTATGGCAAGAGCAGGCAGAGGAGGTGGGCACTGGGGAGGGAGCTGGCAATGTCCAGCATTCCAGGGCTCCTTGTTGTTCCTTTGGGCTTTTTTTAAAAAGAAACAAAGAGAAAGAAAGGAAGAAAAAAGGAAAAGGTGCAGGAAGAACTGGAGGGAATGGAAAGCTCGAAGCCTCTGTGTTTCCAGGCTTCTTGGAAGAAATCCCCACTCAGCCCCTTCGTGAGCACAGAGAACACAGAAAACCTTTGCCATAAAGCCATTTAAACTGGTAAGCTTTATACTCTTCATCTACACACCAATCCCACGAGGATGGCTGTGTCCAGGTGTCCATTCTTCCTCTAGGAGATGAGTCTTGCCCCCAGAGCAAAGACTGAGCTCTGCTGCTGGCCCACAGCAGAAGTTCCTCAGGCTGCCCCAGTGGCTGGGTGGTTTTCTGCATCCCTTGGCCTTGCTCTGCCCCTGTTGGGGACCTGGCTGCTCCACACTCATCCCATGTCTCAAATGTGAAAGGGGACAGTGGCCACTCTTGTCCCCAGGCTGGAGTGACACCCCTGGGACAGTCACTGCTCAGCCCTGCTGCCCCCCTGGGAGCCCCTTTAGTGCAGCAGTCCCCAACTTCTTTATTTTCCATTTCAGAACAACCTCGTCCTAAAATCTGAGTGAAAAAAAACCTTGAGGATATTTTTAAGTGGCAAGATATTCCTGAAATTCACTAAGGCACTGCTCAAAAACATCAGTGGGTGAATATTTCACCTCCTTTCCCTCTCTTCACTTGTCTGTGATGGATTGGGCAGGAACTGCCTTTTCCTACATCTGTTTCCAGAGCTCCAATTTCTCCTTTCTCCCAGTTACTGCAAGTGAAAAGCGTCTGTATTGTCTGAGTGTCTTTAATGTGCAATTCCACCAGCCTAATGGGCACCTGATGGTACAGATAGATTTGATTCCAGATTTGGATCTGCTGACATAAACCTTAATGCTTTTTATTGTGTGCCACTTTGGGAAATCCTGATTAACAGCAACAAAGAGATAATTATGCAAGATGAAGACAATGTAGTTGTTTTAAAAATAATGTATATCATACAATTAATGCTACTTTGTCCTATATCAAAGTCACACTACCTGCATTAATCATACACCCTCAGAGTTTCTAAACATTAATAGCAAGAAATAAAAAAAAGAACTCCTAATTCCGAGGAGAGTCACAAGAATGGGGGGTTGGGATTCTTTGGAGAAGAAGAGATGTAAGGGATGCAGGTTTTCTGCCTGGTAATTACAAAATGTAAAAAAAAATAGGACTGTGTCTTCCAGAAAAAGGGGCTGAAGCTGGTCCAGAAACCCCAATTAATAATTAATTCATTGTTGCCCTCCTGCATTAAAGCTGAATGTTTGTAATTGAAGGTGATAGTTGAAATAAGAAGTGGGGAGCTGCCTCTTTCTGACAGCAGAAATCCTAAGAGCTTAAAATCTGGTGGATTTAAAATCTGGCAGTAGGAGTGGATGGATGGATGGATGGATGGATGGATGGATGGATGGATGGATGGATGGATGGATGGATGGATACACAGGTCAGATTTTAGCAATTCTTCAGATGAAGTCATTCTAAAAGAAACATGTTAGAATCAATTTAGCCCCCACAAGAAGAGTTGTCCTTTTGGTTTTCCTGACTTAGAGCCTCATCAGGGCCAAAAAAGGACCAAGAATTTTACCTCAAATCCGGGTTTAAGGATGGTGTCCCACATTTCTGGCTTTGATGGGGTGAAAGGGCCTGATTTTGTCTCCTCCACAGCATCATCTGCCACCGCTGTTTGTGCCAAGCAAAGCTCTCAGACAAAATCTTACATCTCTTGTCTGGTCTGGATCCTCCTCCAGTGTGAATGTTGGTGGGAGCTGGTCGAACTGGGCTGGACAAGGTCCTTTCCCTGCTCTGCTGCTCAGCCACCAGGATCTGGTGCTTAACATGGTCCTTGGAAAACATGTCCTCCGTGGTTCTGGGCTCCAGCAGACCTGGTGTGAGCAATTGTGTCCCAAAAATCCTCCATGCTCCCGTGGCATGGTCTCTGTGGATCCTGAACCTTGTGTGTCGACATCCCAGACCAAACACTGAGCCCTTCCTTGCAATTTTGACAGTAAAATGGTTCTTGTGCAGAGATTAGAGCAGCAACATCACAGCATTAACCTTTCCTCTTTATTGACAAAATTAACCTAAATTTTGCTGTTGTACCCAGGTTTGCATGTAGCACACCACGTTTTCCAAAAGCTCTTTTATTCCCATCTTTTTTTCCCAAACACTGTTCCAAATGCCAACTGTTTTGTGTCACTGGTGGCTTTGGAGCTGGGGGAATTCCAGGAAGGTTTGGGTGTGCTGGTTCCATTACCTTCTGCAGGATGGCTGGGGCGACACCATATGTGCGTGTGCAATTAGACATTTTGATTTCCAAAGGGTTTAGTTACCATTTGCTGAAGCATTGAGTAATTACCACAGCAAAATGGCCCAATCTGTCACTACGTCAGCGAAGTGTGGTTCTGGACAGCTTTATGGGCACCTTCACCAGAGCAGAGCCTTTGCTGTGCCTCATTTGGTGAAACTTCACTCCTGCTGCAGGAGAAATTCCTTCTAGCCAGGAAAATTCCAAATCACAGTGAAAATACCTGCTGTAATACACCTGCCCCGTGGAGGATATCTTGCCTCAGAGGGAAAGTGCTATTTCAGGGAATATATTTCATTAAACATGGTGGGGTTTTAAGGCTGTGAAGTGCTATTCTGGGAAACAGGTTTGGGGTCAGTCACTCAGCACTTCCGATTTCCATAATTCCCTGAATTTAGCAATGGCACCTCTGCCACAGGCAGGGGGAGATTTCAAAGTGTTCCCCACCACATCTGATGGGAGCAGAAGGATTTCCAAGCTGAGAATGTGGTTAGACAGAATTTTAGACAGAATTGTTCCTACTCTTTTTTTTTTTTTTTTTTTTCAGTCGCTCAGGGAAAGGTTTCTATTCAGAAACAGAAAATTAAGGTTACTTTGAATAGAGAAAAGGCAGAGGCATCATTTACTCCCCTCCCTCCTTTTCCCCACCAAATTAAACACTCAGGAATCTTGAGGAAATTGGGTCACTAATATGGAAATTTTAAAGTATTGATAATACCAACATGACAAGTTGTCACTTTGCAGTATGTTCTTAAACATGCCTAAACCTTAATAACCAGGTTATTCTAGAATAATCAGGGTAACAGAATGGGAATGAATGGCAGTTCCTGTAATTATTCTAGAAAGAGGACCAAAGCAAACAGAAATTCTCTCTAATTTTATATATTCCCAATAGGTGCACATAGTACATCATTATCACTATAGAAACTACTTAGTAGTTTCTCCAAAAATCAGCCACGCTTCACGGTCTTGTGGGCCAATGTCTGAGCTGCACATGAGCCGAAACCCTCTAATTCAAACAGAGGTAAGCTCAGAGCAAGCTGCACTAGGCTGCAGCACACAAAACAAATTTCCTAAGCCAAACATATTAAATCCAATATATTTTTCATCGATTTAATAGCCTGAAACTTTGGATACAACCGACACTTTCTGGATATTAATGGGCATTAGTGTTGGGAAGGAAGAGGCGAGAGCTGGAAATGAGAGTCTGCAGGCATTGGGGAGGGAAGGGGCTACAGAGGGCTTTGCTCTATATGAAAGTTTGGTGTTGCAGGATGAAATCTGTAATTAAATAGGGTGAGCTGCAAAATTCTTCAGTGACTTTGGCCCCATTTTCACCTAAAAGTGTTATTGCTGTCCTGATGCTTCACAGGCTAGTCAGGTGACTGTGTTGGAAAGCAAAAAAAGACATCTCGGCTGATAAAAATCAAAAAGATCATTTTTGAAAACAACAAAAAAACGTATTTGATAATGAAAAATAAAGGGTGATCTCTGAAAACAAAAACTATGATATTTCCTCTAATAAGAAAAGGAAAATGTCATGATGACAATAAAAAACCTGTCATATTTGTTGATAATGATTAAAAACTCACATATGTAAATTTAAAAAATGACACATTCATGATTTAAAAAATAAAATTGACCATGACTCAATCCCAGAGACTGCTTCCGTCAGTCGTGTCCTCATTCTCCCCCCTGCCTGTGACGTGGGGAGGACACGGCAGCAGCACCAGCACATCACGGAACTCATGCCGGGATTTGGTCCATCTGGGAGCCACGGAAGAATTTATTTACTTGTTAGTTCTCCTCTGGTTTGTGGCTGTATTTGTAATTCTGGATTAATTACGGGAACACGGTGGAAGTGATTCTGCCATGGAGGCATTGTGCAATATTTGAATTCCATTTTAAGGTTATGAAAAAACCCTGCAATTTAAGATCCTTCAGTGAAGAGATCTTGTTTTGCTGTAGACATGGAGGGAGAGGGGGGGTGAGGATGGGGTAGAGGGAGGACTTATAAATCAAGCTTTTCCAAGGGATGCTGTTTGCTAATCTTTTGACATGGCCGCCTGTGATGTATGGGATTCCAGTTCCCAAAGTTTATCACATTAGCAAAAAATACTGTATGCATCAAACCAGACCCTGGGGAGCTAAAAAAAAAAAAAAAAAGAAAAAGGAAAAAAAAAAGGAAACTAAACAATGAGCATGTGTGAGGTTGGAAATTTATAGGTTTAGGCCTCTGCAGCTACATATCCTGGAAAAAGGGAAAAAAAAGTGTTAAGAAAACAAATTACAGTTGTGGATGTGAGGACCCTGACACCGCCGCCTGACAAATCGACCCTCCGGCTTGACCCTCCGCAATATGTTTCCACAGGTAATTCCATAACTCTCCGGTCAACTTCCCAAGATTTCCTGTCTGACAGCCGGGAGAAGGGAAGCTCCCATCACCCCTGGGCT
>NW_005054369.1:3324427-3326927 GCF_000277835.1 Geospiza fortis | reverse complement strand
TCTGTCTGTTCCAGCCACGGGAGCCCCCTCGGGCGCTGATTTTGGACTCTGCAGAGCTGCTCACACGAGGTGAGCCCTGGCCAGCTCTGCCTTCTCTCAGAAGAACATAAACATAACAAAAAATCCCTTTTTGAGTAGGGGAGGAGCTTGGATGGGGGTGGGAATTCTAAATTTGGGTTCCTGAAAGAAACCTGACTGACCCTCCAGTGAATCAGTGGAACTGGGAGGGTTTGGGAAGAACAGGATGGATGGTGGGGCTTGGCCAAGTGCTGGCACAGAGTGAGGCTGAGGGCACTTGTTGCCCAAAAAAAGAGCAATGGATTGGCATCCAAAGCCACTCCATTTCCTCCTCCACTTCTTTAATTATTAAAGACAAATAAGAACCTGCTGGCACATAAAGAACAAAAAAGGAAAACAAGGTACTTAAGAACTGGCAGGCAGGCTCGGCAATAAGTCATGGCACCAGCCCCGGGAATGTCCCTGCTTGTATAAATAGGATCATTCATGGGAATCTCCAGGATAAATCCCTTGCATTCAGTAAAGAGGAAGAGCATTGTCTGCTGTGACACAAGAAAAATGACATTAAAAAAATGATAATTAAACAGAACAGCCACGGTACAGATAATTTATCTAAGAGTGCTGGTGCCAGAGCCTTCAGCCATCCTGATGGACAACCTGGAGATGGGAATATCTACAGCTCATGGGTTTCATGGGATTTCATTCTTTTTATGTTTTGGGGTATTTTTGGGTTAAGGCTCCAGCCATCCACATAAACCCCGAAGAAAATCAAACCAGCAACCAGGGCATTCTTCTGGTCCTCAGCTCAGCAGGTTGAGGGACAAAATTCCAGGAATCTCCATGACTTTGCTTCATCTGGGAAATAATAAGTACAATGCTCCCCAAAACTGCTTCCCACACTAGTGTGAGGGTCACTGGCTGTGCGCAAGGCTGTCCCATGAGTGTCACACACCATGACAATACTCTGGACAATCACCAGGACCTTATTGGCTGTGCCAAGATATAAAAATAACTCCTTGGCCCCACCATTGAGCAAGGAACCCACCAAACCCAGCACCCAGAATGGCAAAATTAAGAAATAAATAAGGAAAATCAGTGAATTTAGGGAAAGGTGGGGAGTGTAGGAAGCTGTGTCCACCATGGATGTCCCTGTGGTCCCATATCCCATGGCAGTGGTTGACAATTGTCAAATTGAGGAAAGAGGAAAAAAGGAGGGAAAAAAAAGTAAAAAAGAGGAAAGAAAGAGGAAAAAATCTTAGAGAAAAGAAATATTAGGGAAAAAATCTTAGGAAAAAAAAAACTTCAGAAAAAAAACCTCTTTTCAAAGCTGCTCACCATGTACAGCTGCTGAAACATCTGTGCTGAACATGATGACACAAGCTGGGATTGTGGCAGTTGGGGAGGGGGAGGCAGGAAGGGAGGGGAAGGCACAGGGTGAGGACAGTCCCCAAACGAGGGGACAGGGTCAGGCAGGAGCCCCCAGGCTGTAGCCAAGGGGGTGCCCCCACTTTTTGGGGCAAAATCCCCAGATGTGTTTGGGGTCACCTCTGAGGATCAGAGACCTTCAGAACCTCCCCTCCCCTTACCCAGCTCAGGGTGTTTAAATCAATCAAAGGTTTAGATGGTGACACCTTTGCCCAGAAAATTTGTCACTTTTAAAATTATTTTTTTTGCAATATCCCAAAAATATAAGCAAGACAGGGAAGACCCTAAAACCTGCTGAAATTGGGGCTCGACAGGTGAGTTTGGCAAAACCCTCCTGTGCAGGTGAGGATTTTTGGACCTGCTGATGTGGGTAGAAAAATCTCAATCTCTGGCCAGGAATGGTTGCAGAAAAAAAAAAAGGCAAAAGGAAAAATTCAACAACAAGAATAATAAAAAAATACAATCCTTTGCTCCTGCATTGTGATTAAAAAAAAAAAAAGCTACTAAATAGAATAGAACAGAAATCTGCCTTAATCAAAACAACATTATGCCAAAACCCCTTTCGAGGGAAGGGAAATGTCCACAGCAGCACAGCCCTGCTTAAAAATAGAACAGGCTTTGCCTTGTGAGGAACAAAAATACAGAACAACACTTCTGCCAGCCCGCCTTTGAAGGATGTCTGTCATATGCCTGCGCTTATTTTACGCCCCTTCCCTTTTTTAAAAGAGGAACAATGCCATCTTCCCGAAAGGAAATAGGCAATAAAAACTCCAGCAGGATTTCCTATTCATAATTTTTCCCATTCATATCCTAATGGGTGAAGGAAAAAAAAAATAACAAACCCCTCCACCAGCTTTAACAACTTAAACGACACTTATTAAATAGATATTTTTACATGCCTGGTTTTTCCTAAATGTGGGATATAGTTTTACAGTTCAATTAAGTTTTTTTTCCCCCTTTTCCAGATCTCCTTCTCAGAGCTGGCTGAATTCTGTGCGAGCTGATGTAAAGCATCTGATGACAAAATATCAAATATATTTCTAAAACACCCCGTTGA
>NW_005054369.1:3311927-3319427 GCF_000277835.1 Geospiza fortis | reverse complement strand
AGCCCGCGTTTAATATGCCCGGCGCATGTTTGCTGTGTAACTTCTCAACAGATTGAGTGGACATTCCGCTGCTGCAGCGCAGCCATAAAATTCAGGAACTTGTAAAGCGCGGCTCCCTCCTCCTCCTCCTCCTCCTGCTCTCCCTCTTTTCCCTGCTTTCCCTCTTTTTTTTTTCCCTCTTTTCCCTCTTTTCGCTGCCCGCTCCATCCCCGGCAGCGGCGCCGCTCCGGGCGGAGCCACAGCGCCGCCCCGTGGCCGCCAGCGCAACGCGCCGCGGTTCCGGGCGGGAATTTCGGGACATTTCGGGACATTTTGGGACATTTTGGGAAAGGAGGGAAGCGTCTCCGAGGTGGGACAAAACCTCTGGAATCGCACCGAGGGTTGAGTAAAACCAAGGAGAAGCCCGGAGCGGTTTTGTTAAATTTTTACCTTTTTATTTTTTTTGGCGTTGTTGGGGGAAGGGGAGGGGAGGGAATGGGCTAAAGGGAAAAAATAGGGGAAAAGGAGAATAAAAAAAAGGGGAAAAGGAAAGAATAAAGAGGGGGAAAATATATGTTAAACAAAAGGTAGGAGAGGAAAAGAAAGAGAGGGAAAAAGAAGTAAAAAAAAAAAAAAAAGGAAAGGAAAAAAGGGAAAAGAAAGCAAAAAATGGGGGCAAGGAGGTAAAATAAAAAAAATAAGACAAAAAAAGGGGAAAGTAAGAAAATGCAAAAAAAAAAACAGAAAAGGAAAGGAAAAAAAAGACAAAAGAAATAAAAGGGGAAAAAAAAAGGGAAAAGAGGCCAGAAAAGGAAAGGAGGAAAAAAGGAGGGAAAATAAAGGAAGAAGAAGGAGGGAAAGGAGAACAGGAAAGGGAAAAAAAAAAAGGAAAAGGAAATAAGAAAAGAAAGAAACCCAGAAAGAAAAAGCATCTCTCAAAAAGGCCATGAAAAAAGGCTAAAAAATATAACCCCCATCCTCCCAAAACATTAAGCTAAAAAAAAGGGGGGGGGAAGAAGAAGGGGAAAGAAAAAAAAAGGGCAAAAATCCCGGTGTGACAGGGACTGCAGCAACACCCCGGCACAGCCTGCGCGGATCTTTGATCTCCTGCATCGCATTAAGTAACAAAGAGCAGAGGAGTTTGGAGATGCAGGAGCTGGGCTGCTCTGATCCCAGCACCGCTCCGTCCCATCCTGGGCTGCGCGTTCCCAGCCATTCCTGCAGCACCATTATTTTCACCCGGAATTCTCGGAGCTGAGCCCGGTTCCCTTAATTAGCTGCTCGCGGGCAGGGTGGTGTTTACTCCTGGAGTATCTCCTGTGAATAGCGGGGGCACTTTCCCCATTACTGGTGCTTGAAGAGCGTTTAGCCCAAATGGCTGAAATAGTTAAACCTGCGGGATGCAGCTTGCAGTTTCTCCCCCTCTAAATGCTGCCACATTTCTTCCAAGGGGTTATTAGTGTTTATTTTATTAAGGCAAGGTAGGGAAGGACTTACACAGCGAGTAAGGAGCTGTGAGTAGCCACACCAGGGGCTGTGTGTGAGCTGACACACAAAGCAGCTCAGCGCTGAAATAATGAGCAAAGTTCTTCTGCTGCAAATATTTGGGCACATTTTACTACAGAACATCCATCGTTCCACAGGCTGCAATTAAAAAAAAAAAATAAATTAAAAATCACCTTTCAGGAGATCCTAGAAAGCTCTGGGCTCCCACTTTTTCTGCTGCTCTGCTATGAGGCTTTTCCCTTCCATCCTATTCCATTATGTGGCTCTAAGGCAGGGCTGGGGAATCAGCTCACCTTCCTCCTGCGTGTCCGTGCAGCCAAAAATCTGCAGCAGGAAAAGATTTCAGGAAGGTTTTCCAAAGCAAAGGGAAAAAAAAAAAACCAACAACAAACCACCCAACGTAAGAGCTGCAAAACCTCCGTGCCTGCTCGGAAATAAAGGGAGAGGCATGTGGAGATATTAATAGAAAAATGGGAAATATTTTTGAGAAGGGATGTTGAGCACATTCACTCCATGTTCCTCCAACTGGGGACACGACAATTAGTACATCTGAGGTTTGCAATGCAGATTTTTACCGTGTGAATGATAGATGGAAAAAGAGGGGGAAATGTCGTTGTTTTGGGGAAATAAAGAACGGTTTGATCAAGAAAATATTCCAACTTTGCTCAAGCCACCAGGCAAGTATGAAGGGGACTGCTGGCAGCATGTACAATTTAATTCCTGCAACACTGAAAGTCTGGAAAATCATAAATTGCGGACAAAAATATGTTTAATTTAATAAGGGGGTGTTGCAACAATTGTAGAAGAAATTTGGGAGTGGGGGGGCAGCCTTTTTTTAGAGGAAAACCTGTGAATTTCCAGCAGCAGGGTTGTGCAGGGATCCTCTATTTTTAAAACCTGTGCTCCATTCATAGTATTTAAGTGCTTAAATCAGCACAATAAACGTAAATAATTTACTGCTTTGCAAACAGAAAATTGGGCAGAAAAGTGATTTTTGAGGAGCCACTTGGCTCCCTCTGCCCAGTGATTTGGTGGCCTGTAAAATGCATCTGACACTGCTGTTCATTAAGCCGGTGCTATTGAGCCTTCTTCACATTCATTAGTGATTAATTCAGACAGATATTTAACTTAATAAGGTAAGCAAATAAACAAAAAAATCACTTTCTGTGCCTTAAGGTTTTTTGGCCCTCTAATTGGTTTTGTGCACTAATTATCAAGATTAACACCTTACGCTTTTCGCTTTTCTCGGTCCTTACACTCAGAAATTCCCGGTGGGAAAAGGCAGACAACCTTGGGGGAATCCCTTAAGTGCAAGGGGTTAAGAGTTTGTCTTTTAAAAGCAAGATAAGCAGTGTAAAAACCCACGAGGAGAGAGGGAGCCCAGGTGAATTTTAGCTAATAACAGGATGGGGAGGCAGAGCTGCCTCCTGACTTCCCCTGGATGTGAGGGGGAGCTTTTCCAGGGGGGGATTTGTGGCACTTTTGAACAGATAACTGGGAGCTCGGAGCTTTGTCACCCTGACTCCAAACCCTCTATCCAGCCTGGCTCAGGGGTGGGTGGCTCAGCCTTTCCTGGCTAAGCCAGGCTTAACCAGCGGCCTCCAAAAGTTCCTTTCAACTCCGCTTCCCACAGAAGCGAGTGCTTGATGTCGCTGCCAAGGCATTGTGATTTCCTCCGCAGTGACATTGTTCCAGACCTGAAATTCCCCCTCAGCCCAGCCTGGCCGTGTCCTCCTCTTACCTCAGGCTGGGCTCAAGGAAACCCTTCCCTCTCCGGGCAGCACCAGGGATGCGGGAGAAGCAGCTGGGTGGGAGCAGCACCCTGCAGCCAGCCTGGCTCTGCGTTCCCAGGAGCTGCAGCATCCTCAGGGCCCCGCTGCCACAAGCAAATATCAAAGTTTGTCGCTCTCACACCTCGACATCCCCTCGGAAAGTGCCACAGAAAGTGCTGATTCAGCGCCTCTCCCGGAAAACCGCTCCTTGCCCGCTCCCACTAAAGCCCCCCTTGGGTTTCACCTGGTGGGAAGAGCTTTGGGAAGGGCCAGCATGCGAAGTTCTCCTGGATGCAAAGGCTCGAGGTTCATTAAAACTCATTTTAGCCCAGGCACCGGCACAAGTTGTTGCTCGTGACAGTTTGTCACCACCACGTGCGATATTTGCTAGGCAGGATCCCGAAATAACCCAATAATTGCCACTTCTCCTGCCGTGGGGAGCCTCACAGATCCACCTCGCTCCCGCCTCGAACCCCATGGCACTTTCCAGTAGGGTGTTTTTGGGGGTTTTTTGGAGCATTTGGGGATTTTTAAACTCCTTTTCCTTTAATTCTTTTCTTTCTTTAATGGGTGACTGGATAAATTCAGCGGTGGATTTTTGTGACACTAAAGCAGCAGATAAGTCTATGATGCACTCTAGCTATGTGGTTTAAAAATCCCTTACCATATGTTTTCTCACTGGAATGCCTCATCTTGCAAAATTACAGGAACCGAAGCTTAAAAACACAATTAGGTAGTTTAAAATGAAATATTAAAGAAATACCACATATTTTCTGATATGCCTGCGATGGTTTGCCTTGATTTTTTTCCTCCTTTTTATTTTTCTTTTTTTTTTTTTTTTTCTTTCTTTTGTATTGTTCTTTGAGTTGTTCAAGGAGCCCAACTGCATTCGATTGTTGTACTAATCATGCTCCACATTTTTCTGATTAGGTTATATAGGCTGTGGTTAAATTATAAATGAAAGAATGAACTACCAGAGTACTTGTCATAACAGTATCTTTTATGTTGTTACAGAAGATTGGGGCGGGGGGGGGGGAGGAGGAATCAAAAAAGGTTTTCTCTGATGAAGACTCTCCTTGCCTATTTTGTGCTCCTTATAGGATCTGTATAGACAAGGAATGCAATTTGTTGGAATGGTTTTTTCCTCAGGTATTCCGAGAGCTACAGCACAATATCTGTCCACTGAGAAAAATGTGAGAAAAAGGGATCCATAATACATAAAGATGCATATTGGAGCACCAGCCCTGTCGTGCACACAAACACACCCTCTCCAACTCCACTTTATTCCATTACTCTGCTAGAAAAGCCACTCGAACTATTTTTTTATTATTTTTCTTTTCCTTTTACCACCTAGGAAAAGAAAATTTCCAAATTTGAAATGATGCCTTACATTGTTGTCTCCTGTCCCACTGCAGGCACAGCATAAACACAGCGGATTGGGGGTTTGATGATCAGATTTTTTTTTTATTTTAATAGGATATATTTTTGTTTCCACTATGTTATTTTAAGCCATTGGCTGCAAAACTGATTTTGAGGGAGAGCTGGAATTGCAATGATCAAACTACTTGACTGAAGGCTCACCTTCACTGCTGGTTTAAGAAAATATTTGATGCTCCTAAAATTAAAAATATTATTTAAATATTCCAGCATTTTAGAGCTTCTTCGCACAACCTCCAAAACAAGAAAAGCCAGAAGAACAGTGTTTTGCTGTTCAATTCCATCCTTCTCTTAAACACAGCGTTATTTTCCCCCAAAGTTCAGCCTGCTGCAGCAGCGACGCGGAGGAGGAGGGAAGCGCGGAGCCACGCTCGGATCACACCTCGCAGCGAGCCCTGCATTTACCCATTTATTTCCCTGCATTTTTAGCCATTTCCCCGCATTTAGCCATTTATTTCCCCGGGACTCCCAGCTCCCCCGGCCCCCGGCACAAAGCCCTGCGCGCCGCTCGCTTTTTGCTTTCCTCGCCGCAGATGAATGGCTCCCGGAGCATCTGCGGGGCTTTTGGCCGGCGGAGGGGATGCGGGCGATGCTTTAATTGCGGCCGGGCCGGGGCAGGGACCGCTGGGTGTCCCCTGTGCCACCGCGTGTCCCCCGTGGCAGCCGTGCCTGTGAGCTCTGCTTTTTGCACCCCTGCAACCCGCCCGAAGGGCTCTGGTGTTTTTTGGGGGCTTTATTGGAGGAACTGTCAGCGCTTGCCAGGATAACAAATCTTGTTTTATAGCACTTGGTGGAGTTTGGTTAGGGGCTACCTCTGAGCAACATGAACTTGGCCTTGCAGCGTGTCTTACACTAATACCTTCCCTCCTGTAAGGAATCAGGGTACTTGAGAAACAGCCTGCAGCCATACAGCTGATTATTTCACCAAATTTGCATCTTTTCAACAGTAATGGGGATGCCTTTCACAAATGCTCCCAGGCTCTAAACAGACGCTAAGTGGCTGTTTCTAGTTGCTGCCTTCCCTCTCCCCTGGGGCTCTCCCCAGCCCCTGGGCCTGGCACCCGCGGGGCACCCAGCCCCTGGCACCCGGGGCCGGCGGGAGGGATGCTCAGCCTCCTGCTCCCGGCTCAGGAGGGACCAGGGCCGTCCTTGGACGAGCCGGCCTTGGTTTCTGAGCGCCCTGGGCGGGGTGCAGAGCAGGCACTGCTGGGGAGCAGGGCTTGGAAAGAGGGGAGAGCGTCTGGGGGGCAGAGAGGGTCACCAGCGGGCCTGAGGATGGAAAACAGGAGGATTTGGAGGGATGCATTTCCTCGGGGGTCTCTGCAGCCTGGGCTGGGGCTGGGGAGATCAGCTTCACCAGGGCTACGCCCTCCTAGGCAGACATTTATTGCTTGGCCTTGCTCTTGCTCTTGTTCTCGTTCTCGTTCTTGTTCTTGCTCTTGCTCTTGCTCTTGCTCTTGTTCTTGTTCTTGTTCTTGTTCTTGTTCTTGTTCTTCTTCTTCTTCTTCTTCTTCTTCTTCTTCTTCTTCTTCTTGTTCCTCTTGTTCTCCTTCTCCTTCTCCTTCTCCTTCTCCTTCTCCTTCTCCTTCTCCTCCTTTCTCTTCTCCTCCTTCTTCTTCATTTTATTATTACCGCCATCAGCAGCATAATTATAATTTAAGAGACAAAAGGATTTAAACCATGGATTTACCTTAAGAAAACCCCAAACGTTCTTGTGAAATGCAGTTGTGTCTCCAGCCCCCTGTGAGGTGTGGGGCAGCAGCTCTGCCCCACTGAGACTGGGTTTCCACAATTCCACATTCTTGTGTCAGAGCCCCAGCTCCGTGGATTTCCCTGGAATTCCAAACGTTATTATTCCTTTCTAGTGGTGCCTCTGCCTGGTGTCCCACAGACCATTGCCTCAGACAAGGAGGAACAGCTGGCTCAGAGAAGTTGTGGCTGCTCCATCCCTGGAATCCCCAGCTTGGATGGCGCTTGGAGCAACCTGGGAGAGCGGAAGGTGTCCCTGTCCATGGCAGGGGATGGAGCTGGATGATCTTTAAGGTCCTTTCCAGCCCAAACCATTCCATGGTTCTGCGTATGCCAAGAGCTCTGTGCCAGGATACTGCTGCCAAGAGGATGCTCCAGCTCCTGTTGCATCTTTGCCAGAGTTTCCCTGTTCCTTGCTGGCATTTCCCATGGAAAAAGGGTGCAGGATCAGGCTGAAATCATGGTAGGAAATATCATATTCTGCTTTTGTTTGAACCCTAAATGTGTGGTGTCTGTCACAGCCTTACAGCACCTCTTTCCTATCCCCACATTTTCGAAGTCCAAAGCTTTGCCAGCCTGATAAAATTTAAAACCTTTCCCCAAAACCACAGTAAAATGTCAGTACTGGCCTCTCTTAAAATCCACAGAAGGAAACTTATGGATTAGAGCAAAGCCTTATTCCTAATTTACCTGTCTTGCATAAGTATTTCAGCTCATAATGCTCCTCGGCAGGGATCACCCACAATTTGGAGTTTTTCCCCTCGTTTAGGCACCTTGGGGTGAGTTAAAAGGCAGAGGAAACTCAGAGAATCGTTGTATGTGGTTGAGCACTCATTATAAAATGGATTACGGGTACAGTAAACCATAAAGACTGTTTTAGAGCCATTAAGGTTCAGCTTGTCACTGCTGACATGGACACACTCGTACACCATATATCCCTGACATGTCAGGAGGTGCTTAGGGATGCTTTCATACATGTTTTATTGAAATGACAAGCTATAGCTTCTTTGGCTGCTGTATATATGTGTGGCTGTATGCTAGAAATCCAAATTAAACC
>NW_005054369.1:3309216-3311750 GCF_000277835.1 Geospiza fortis | reverse complement strand
ACCGCTCTTGAAGAAAAAAAATCCCCCTCACTCACATGTAATGAATCCCATCTTCAGTGATAAAGTTGTCGCCTACGTTTTATTTTTAATGTGCTTTGTAATAGAATAATGAAATCACGTTTATCCCTGGAATAAAATGTGGCTGAAATCAATGAGATTTACACTGAAGTGAATTCTGCAGTTGATAAAATGTGAGTTCAAAACCAAAGCAATTTAGGGTAAGAATGAAAAAAGTATCAAACCCCCTTTTTAAAATGTCTTTTCCTCTGTATGCAGATCAATTGTTTCTCCCAGGCTGAGCCTTTGACTTGTTAGGGCTTTTTGCCTTTCAGATCCAAGAAAAACTTTACATACAATTATGGGGCCTTGAAAATAAAAATTTTAAGTGGAAATACCAAGAGAGTCGTCGCTCAGAAACCTTGCAGGGCAAAAATTCACCTTCATTAAATGTTCAGAGCACAGAAGGAATGTAGGACTTGGTCCTTCATGTCCTTTGTCTAAGCAGTTGCTCCACAAAAGTTAATTTAAACTTGTGGAATGTGTGGAAGAGGCATTTTCTACAATTTAAGATGAGACAGGGGATAAATCTCTCTGATAGAAGATATTAGGCCCTGGCAGAGGTTGCTCAGAGAAATCGTGGCTGCCCCATCCCTGGCAGTGTCCAAGGCCAGAGCAGGGTGAGCGTGGCAGAGACTAAATCACAAACAGCTCCTGAAATTAAAAACTAACTTTTGCTGGAACTGTTGAGGCCTCTGAAGGGGGGAATCTCAGTGTAAACATAAAATCACCTATTTTTCAGGTCAGCAAGGTGCAAACCTGACTGTTGGTGCCACGGGACACACAGCAGGGGCAGAGGCTGAGGCAAGGGGTGCCCAATTCTGTCCCGCAGTAGCACCATGCCTGTGTTTGCTGCATAAATAAAATCCTGCTGCACTTTCAATGCTGCCCTAAAATTCACTTCAAGGGTCACAGAAAAGGCTAAAAACAATAAGGGAAAGGGAGAAAGCCTGGTGAATGGCAGAGAAATGTACCTGTGCTGGAGTGAACCAGGAGGGATGGAGAGGGCAGGGTGGGATGGTGGGACATGGGGCTCCAGTCTCCCTGCAAGGTGGACAAGAAGTGTCCCAGCTATTTCTGCACCAGAAACAAAGCTGTGACAAAGCTGTGGTGCCCCTGAGCAAAGAGAGTTCCTAAGAATTCTGTTTGGTTCCCAATTCTTTGAATTAAAATCCTTGACTGCTTTGGAACCACCATGTCCCCTGCCATGGGCCACTGACCGGAGCAGCAGGAGGAGGAAAATTTCTTTGTCAGAATTATCCCCTCTGCATCAGAACTGATGTGCATGGAGAGCTGAGGGTACAGAGTGACCACTGACCACCTGGAATTAATATGATCATCAGATTTTAGTTATTGGTAGGGATTTTGCAGATTTTCCTGCACACACAAATATTAACCTGTGTAGATACTTTGAACACTACCCAGAAAATATCCCTTTTGTGGGTGCTGAGCCTCAGCTCTGGATTTCTCTTTGTAATGTCCCAACTACAGGATTCTGTGAACATATACATGTAACCCAAATCACCTGAAATACAGAAAATCATACCAGGAAAAACGTAAAATACCCTGTGCTCCTGTGTGACCAAGGGTTTAACACTGCACCAATGAACTGGCTCAGTATGGACTGCTCCAGCTCAGTTAAAAAGTGACTCATCCCCTCAGGCTCATCCTCAATATCTGTATTTATGTGATGCTGATTTTCCAGAACTGCAATAGTCAACAAGAGAGCCCAATTTTAGCTCTGGGAATTCCTGGCTATTGACAACGTGGATTGATTTCAGCACACAACATTGAGTTTTAGAGGCCCTCGGACACAAACTTATCAAAACAGTTTTGAACCTTTGTTTTTAAACACATCTGATGTCAGGCTTGAGTTGTATCAGCCTCATTTAGGGATGGAGGAATTCTGGTGATTCTTGTGGGTGGGAAGCTTGGAAGAGCCACATCCAGCCCAGCAGAGGTTGGGACATACCCAGGAATTGCAGGAAATCCAATTCCACAGACTTAAGGAAAAGACTTGAAATAAGGGAAAATACTTAAAATAATATTATTTGAGTGGTGAGGCACTGGAATAGGCTGTCCAGAGAGGTTGTGAACTCCTTCCTGGAAGGGTCCAAGGCCAGGTTGGACAGGGCTTGGAGCAACCTGGAATAGGGGAAGAGGGTGGAATTAACTGGCCTTTAAAGTCCCTTCCAACACAAACCCTTCTGTGGTTCTATGATTCCAAAATTTTGGCATGATGGTCAGTGATGGGAGATGTCATGTCATTGCTGATGAACATCAGGGGGCATGGAACACTCATCAGGAAAATCTGGAAAGGGCACTGAGGATGTGCATGAGGAAGGGGCTGCTCCCTCTTTGCCCTATCCCAAACATGATCATGCTGAGGGTGATTTTGCCCTTCACACTGAAAGAAGGAAACAGATTTAATGTTTTGATATGAAAGGAAATTTTCCAGCTCCTCGTGCTGCCAGAGC
>NW_005054369.1:3291814-3309180 GCF_000277835.1 Geospiza fortis | reverse complement strand
TCCCATCCCATCCCATCCCACCCCAGGAACACTCAGAAAGATCGAATCACACCATCCCTCCTTGTATTGACTTTAGAAATTGCCTCCTGTTAATTAAAGATGTTACCTTTGAAAATATGCCTTGGCCACATTGAAATGCTTCTCTGTTTGTGATGAGCTCTAAATGAATGGGGAAGAAATGTTTGTGTTCGAGGCTTTTATTTGTTTTTTTGGCAAAATTCCTTGAATAAATTAGTAGATGATATCATTAGGCGACACTAGGTATATATTAGGACACCCTAACAGATAATTTAAGCAAATAGCTAATAAGATAAGTGTACAGGGCTCTGTATCTGCACACCTGCAGATATTCTATTTGAACTTAAAATACAATTACTTATCAAATGTCTCCATCAGGGTTTTATTCTGTAACAGAGAGAAATTGCTGCACAAGGCGAGCCCAAGCTGCTCTCTGTATTTTGACTTGTACTTTTGACTTTTTCCTCCTCTGGTAACCCCATTACTTTTGTCCCCACTCAGAGCTCTGACCTGTGCTACATGGAAAGTTTTGAGATGAAGTCATTTCTGGTTTGAGTTACTGGAGAGACTTTAATTCATCCAGCTGTGCCTGCTCAACAACAATTCCAGCATTCAGCATTGACAACACACCATCAGCAAGAGAAATCAAACAGAAAAGGCAGGCAGTGTTGAAAGGAACACTTAAAAACTGCACTCATTTGTAGAATTTAACATCATCAAAACACTAAATGTAAATATGAGCAGGAGGGAAACGCTAAACTCATCAGTCAAGGTATTTCACTAAAAAAAAAAAAAAGCTTTTATTTTTTTGATGGAATGTTAATGAAAACCCCAAAGGAAATATCATTGAACATAAAGGTGCATCTTAAAAAAAAAAATAAGCTGGATCATTTGCTCTAAAGGACCTTGTGTTATAAAATACATGACGTCTTTCCCTTGTTGAATATGTGTTTAAAACTCATGTTTTACTAGGAAAAAATCCTGCCATTCCTGGTTTCAAGTACAAGCCAGGAACTCAGTGTGGAAGGGAACAGCTACATTTCAGTTCTAATGGACTCAGAAATCAAACCGAAAGTGTTTCAGGATTTCTGAGAGCAGCTATTCCCTGCAAAATAATTCCTTAAACTGGAATGTAATTAATAAATGTTCAGCCACACATTATTGAATTGCCATTCCAAAAGAAATAAGGGAGTAAAACATCTTTTGAGTCGAAAAGAGACAAAATATAGATCTGCTAGGTGGTATTCAAGGGTGTAAAAATAATTTTTCTTGGAAGTCTTTTCCTTTTCAATCGATAAAGTGCAAAAGAGAGACTGAATTTTTCATCTCCTTCCCTCATTGCCTGAGATGATGCTGGAACTGTCTTTTGGCAAAAGCGATGTTGATCCAGAAAGAGTTTTCCTGGATAGGAAGGGAGATGTTCCTGCCCCTGCCTGTCTGGAGCCAGCACCACACATCCATGAAGCATTTCCACGTTCAGCTGACACAGGACCAGGTCATTGCTGGAGCTGAATATTCAGATTTTGGTGATGCTCTGGCTTGGAAGCACCAGGAGGAAAGGGAGGTGGGCTCGCCTTGACTCCCCTCACTTGCTTTGTGGCCTTTCAGTGCATCCCCTGTACATTTTGGTCTGGCAACAGCCATGGAATTTCACTTTAATGACCTGAGGTATGGATTTGATGGCTGACAGTGGCATCTGGTTTTAATTAAAGTGTGAGACTGGAGCAATGAGTGCACCCTGACACCTTCAGGGGCTTTACACCGGCATTCCCAAACCAGCAGCAAAGAGAAGCTGGAGGTGATGTGCTGTTGATCTGTAACAGCTTTCTGGGAAGAGCCAGCCTGACCCAACAGTCCCGAGCTGTGTTCCCACTTTTCCTGCTAATGTTGCATCTTGCAGCTGCCGTTGGCGCATCTCTGCAGGCCAGGGATGCCCTCTGAGGTGTTAAGCAGACACGTGCTTTTAAGCGCCTCTTTTTTCACTTCAGATTCAACATAAATAAATTTCATTTGTTTAACTGCCTTTTAAGTACAGAGGGAAAATTCCGGTAGTCGGACAGGGAAGAAAAAATAGCGATTGAAGATGCAAATCACTTCTTTTCCTTTTAAACAATACATACTCGGCTGCCTGCATTTCCCCAAAGATACCACTGCAGCTACACATGGTTGAAGTCTGTTTTACCCTTCTATAAGGCAATGTGACAAATGATTTAGGGGGAAGTAATCTCTAATCAGCAGAACTTCAGACCACACGGCCCAGAATTATTGTCAATTTAATTCCGTCTCCCCGACACAAAACTCTGAAGTGTTTCTTCCCGTTGAAGTTTTGCAGCTGAATAATAAATAAAAGAGGGTGCAGTACAAGTGCTGCATAATGTAATTGTAGGCTCTTTGTTCTTGTCAATCAGCTTGAGCACGAGTTGAGTCGTCGTGGATGTCACCATGATCACATCCAGAGCGGATGGCTCCGAGTTTGGGAACCGGTGTCTTCAGCGAGGAAGTTCCTTTAATAAAGAGGCGTGAGGAGAAGGTTTCAGGTGCTTTATAAAACTTTGACTTCCCTCCTACTGCCAGGCAAGAAAGCACAATAATGCATGCATGAATTGCCAATAAATCAAAGGCCTGCTTTTTTTTTAATTCCTATTTTGACATGTACATACATAGCATTTTTAAGAGATAGCTCCAAGGTAGCTTCTCAGTCCTTGATCAGATCATGAATTTAATTAATTCAGTGTAGACATGTCATAGATTTAAACCCTTTAGAATTACATTTTTAATACAGATCTAACATTTAATGTCCTTTTTCATTTTTTTTCTCACCGAGTAAAAAAAATCCTTTAATACTCTGGTAGCAATTTTTTCCTCTTATTATGAGACTGTGCCTCCTTCCTAATTATGTGGCTGCAAATTATTTACTGTAGTTTTAAATTAAGGAAGGAGCCAAGTAATCCAGTGTAAAAAACACTGTTCCAACTTCAAGAAGAAATGAGTGTATATGTTTAATTTCTCTTTAGGCATCCAGCTGTACAGTCACTGTATAATGGAAGGTTTGAGACAAAATGGTCCCCCACCACCTTACCTCCGTGTAATGCAATTTAGCTTCATTAAATTACTGGAGGGCCAGTTACTTAAGCAGAATATTGATTTTCAGTCTGGGCCATGTTTAACATAATTCTGCGTAGGCAACAGCTAATTCTGCATTTGAATCTCGCACCCTAATGGAATTACACGAGGTGGCTGACCATGGGCAAGGCAGGGCTGGGCTGGGGGCTTTAACCGGTGCATCTTCTCTTTTTCCTCCTCCTTTTCCTCCTCCTCCTCCTGCTCGCTTCAAACAGCCACGGTGACAAATTTCTCGTTTCTTCGAGGAGCTGCCACCTTTCATCTGGGCATGTGTAGCCCCAAGCTAGGTTTTGGTACTGTAAAATATCCGTGGGGCTATTTTCCTTGAGCAACCTATAGCTTGGTCTGTATAGCACCAGGAACAACGTGGAATACGGGACTTCCTCCAGTTCCTAACCCCAAACACCAGCTATTCAAGCTCACAATTAAAGGATGGGTTTTGCTTTTAATTAGAACCCGGTAAAATGAACCAAGTCTTCGGCAGGAAAGCGCGTTCTTCCCATCGCTGGCTTGAAGGCTGGTCATTATTTTTATTTATTATTCTGTTTAATGATGAGATACAGTTTACAAGCCATTGAATAATAATAATTTCAAATGGTTCCCTGTGAGTTATAGTTTGTCAGTGTCTTAGAATTTAAATGGTGTGTGGGGAGAAATAGTGGTTATCGCCCACATTAATGGGGGCCTGGGTGGAGGGGGCCTGATGCTGCCTTGGTGGGCTTGAGATTTCCAGTAATGGGGTGGAAGAGGCTCTCACAGACTTCAGTTTCAAGAATCTCTGCCCACTGGAATCCCCTACATTAATCAAAATAACAAAACACTGGAAATACCAGATAGGGCATTGGTTGATGATGGGTTTTAGTTTTTAAATCCAACAGCTAAACTGTCCTCCTGGTTCTCAGTCCCTGGGGAATAAAATATTTCATCCTTTTACAAGTACAAACACTGTCCCTGCTTGTTTTGGAAGTTATGTGCAGAGATGGGTTCATAAAACCATTTTCTTTCCCAGAAATGCTGCTACGCGGCAGAGAATTGCTTGAGGGCAGCTTAAAATGTGAGCTGGGAAGAGTCTCTGCTTTAAATGAACTTATCATGGCCAGTCGTTTGCATTCAGCTTGTTTTCCACTCAGGTCCCCACCAGTAAATTGATTTTTAAAGCTCTTGCTATGTCATTGACACTGCAAAGGGTTGAGTTCATGCTTATCTTGAGTGCTGTGCCCCATCCTGTTGAATCCAGGGAGAAGAGAACAATCGGGGAGAAGGTTTAGGCAGGGACATTTGAGGTGGAAAAGCATCATCAAATCCAACCATTCCCAGCACTGCCAAGGCCACTGCTGTCCCATGTCTCCAGGTGCCACATCCACACAGCTTTTAAATCCCTCCAGGGATGGAGACTCCACCACTGCCCTGGGCAGCTGTGCCAGAACTTTACAGCTCTTTCCATGAAGAATTTCTCCTGCTCTCCAGTCTGAACCTGCCCTGGTACAAGTTGAAGCTATTTCCCCTTGTTCCATCCCTTGTTGCTGGGGATTCCCAGGCAGCCTTGTTGTGGATCTGGTCATGGATTCCTGGTTTTGGTGGAGGCCTGGGGTTTTGCAGAGCCTGCTGCTGTCATCAGAATGAAAATCACAGCTGGCCAGGGCCATGCTGCTCATGTTAATTCCTCAGGACTTGCCTCTCACGTGCTCTTCCCACCTTCCCTTGGAAGTGCAGTGCTGTAGTCAGTGATTACTTCCTTAGTCTGGAGGAAAATATTCAATATGCAAACCCAATTTGTCATTGGGAGTCAATAATTGGCACGGGGTGCATTACTTAGCATCCTGTCAGGAATCTGGCGTGTCAGCTGATGGATAACTCCACGCTTTCTCCTGACATTGAGCATCATTTGTTCCCTATCAGGGCCTGTGGTCCTTTGCTGATCCCTGTTTGCCCTGAATCTTTGCATTTCATATGTGGAGAGGGTCTTGTTCCCTTCCCTGTGTCCTGGTGCTTCCTGTGCTGTCACGTTTCTCATCCCAAAATGAGGATGTAGAGAATGAACCCATGGATTAGCCATGATGAAAGGGACAGGGCAGGAGATACCTGTGAAGGACCAAACTTCAATTTCTTGTCTCTTCACTTTTCCCTTGTTTTCCACCGATTTAAACCCATGTCAAGGAACTCCACTGGTGCCAGAGAAGCTCCTTCCAGGAGGAAGTGTTCACCACCCTACACAAGGTAGCAGGATCTGGCCACATATAATTAATACAAATATGTGCATAATTTAAAGCTGCCCCAGGAAAGCCTTAAATTACATGATAACCATGCAGACACTGGCCTAGGAAGGAAAACATGGGGAGTCTCTATTAGTGAAATTAATTATATGTAAGATTGTCTTCAATAACCATGTGGGAATGATTAAGTAATCAGTCAAATAAAAGATTTAATAACAAATTCCCTATCAATTATCCATGAACACCCAGTAAAAATTAACTAAAAATCTTTTTCGATGCATTAATTTTAACGTTAACAGTGCTGAAAATATTGCAACATAATTAAGTGTAATTTCTTGTAGCAAAACACACTCAGAACAGCAAAACAAACAATCCAAGGAATAGTATTTCCTGTGGAAAACCAGCAGCTGGAGATGGGTGGTGGCACAGGGAGGTTTGGATGAGGTCAGCTCAGATGAGAGCCAGCAGAATGCGGGAAATGGGGTGGTGGTGGCCATGCCCGGTGTGAAGGTCACAACTGTCCCTGTTCTGCTGTCCAGGCACTAAAAGGCAAAGAAAACCAACATCCCAGGTCTGCCAAAAACAAGGACGAAGCAATCTGGAGGTCTGGAATAAAGGAGGCTGCACCTAGAACTGATCCAAACACAAATGCTGCATTGGATGCCTCCAACCTGCCCTTTTCTGGAGGACTTTTTTGGTCTATCTGCACCTTGTTTGTCCTTTTTGGCAATTACTCCTTTTATTTTTGGGCTGATAAAGTCACTTTATCACTACTACCCCCCACTGTACCAGTAAGGATAGGAGTCAGCTCATTTATCACTGCCTTCCAAGAGCTGGGTGTCTATTTTAGGTTTCACATCCAAGATAATTCTGTGGTTGATGGGGGGAAGGGGATATTTTAGCCTCTTCTTTAAAGATGAAATTAATTGTCCTGTGGAAGTATCTAGTTCTCCTTATGTTTTAGATGAGTGACTTTCACTAGAAATCGAAATTTTTGACGTTGAGTGAAGGTCAAGGTGAAAAGAAGCATCTGAGAGAGTGGTCCAGAGCTCAGTGAAGTCGATGAGAACATTTCTATTAACTTGAGTAGGTTTTAAACACGCTCAAGCTGCAATTTCCTAAAGGTAAAATGCTCTGGCTGTACTAAAGGCAGAGCAATTGTGGGATGCATTAACAATCCATCTGGCCCAATACCTGGCTGATAGCTGGGATGAATCCCTGGGAGTGCCCGAAGCCAGGTGGGATCCTGGAGCTTGGAGCACCCTGGGATGGTGGAAGGTGCCCCTGCCCATGGCAGGGGGGGAAAATTGGTGACTTTAAAGTTCTTTTCAACCTAAACCATTCCATGAATATGAGGAAGGGGAGGCTTTCCATGTCTGTTTTCCCATCTCCAAAAATCTGCATCTCTAAGCCAGAGGTTGTGTTTCACAGACTGTGAAGGACCATCTACATTGCAGAAAGTGCCCAAAGGCAAGGAAAACAACCCAGGCCAGCCAGAGTGTTTTGTTTGGCCTGCATTGCATCTGGTTTTCCCCCCACAGAAACATTAAAATAGTGGGATTTGATCTAAGCATTCCTATGCAACTAAGGAGCAACTTTCTGTGAGGTCCTTTGCAATAAGACCCCATCAAACCAGCTCGTAGATGCTGTGAGGGTTAGATTTTATTCCTAGATAACCAGGCAATCTGTAGAAACAATTGGGAGTGAAAGATTTGACTTTTCAAATGAGAAAATAAATTGCTTTTAAAAAATGTGCTTACTAGGGACAAAGAAAGAAAATAATAATTAAATAAAAAATCCCCTTTTTTCAGATTTGAGCAATCTTGCAATAATTCTGTAATAGTTTTTTCTGCATTTCTCATAAACCCACAGTTTTCTTTGGATATAGGATACAGCTGGGTGAAAAAAGGGCATGTAATGAATATGTTTTTGTGTTGTTACCACAATGTTTGCTCCCACATCAGGTTTTGCACAGTCTGTTTTTCCAAAACCAAACTGAAAACTCTGTCCATTCCTCTCACAGCAAATGCTAATTAGAAAGGAATTGACATCTACTTGGACTTGCAAAATGTTATTTATCTGCAATATTCTACGGGCAGCAGCTCACATGGTAATTGAGCTTCTGAGCAATAGTTAATTAGTCCAAATTCTGGAGTTATTTTCGTGTTCTACTGAGTTGCTTGGAGGGCTTGAATCTAGAGAGGGCTGGAATATTTTCAGCAAGGATTTTTCGTGAAAATAATGGGGGGGGGGGTTTCTTTTTCTTTTTATCAAAATCTGAGAAATAACCTGCCAAACCAATCATTCCCTCCCAGGAGCCTTGCAGAAGGCCTGGATGTTAATTGCATTTAACCTAGAACAGCAGAGCAGGTTTTTTTTTTTTCTTTATACAATAACTAATATGTAAACTACTGTTGCACTTTGAAATTACTTTCACTTAAATTCTATTATTGGAGCTCCGCAGTGGAAGATATCCAGGGTCCATTTCATTAAAAAAGACTAATTACACTGGAAGCGCGCAACGTACCCGCCAATCTTCCTGGAATGACTGGAAAATGAGCATTCCAGAGATACAGCACACTTATTTGTCCTGGCATCCCTGGGAAAGGCTTCCACGAGCATGCAGGGGAGGCCAGAAATGAAATTCTGATTGGTAATGAAGGGGCACTCCTTTTTATTTTTTTCCCCCCATAATTGCAGGAATTTACATGGATTGGCTGACAGCTAAGGCAGTGGAAATATCTCCCTTATAATTTCCATTGATAAAAAAAAATAAAACAAGGGAGAGAAAAGGCAGCTCTGCCACTCCAGACCAGAACATGCTGTGACACGCTAATATTCCCTTTATTTATTTATACAGACGACCTGGAAACTCCATAAATTTTCTGGGGGAGCCTCACAATAAAAATACACCTTGTGGAACAAAAATATAAACTGGCAAGCTGATCACAGGGAGGATTGGAGGATAGCAACAACTGTGGGATATTCCTGTAGGACACTGCCACATCCCTCTGCTTTGGGAAACCAGTTTGGGAAAAAAGCATCCACCAGCAGCAGTGCCTGGGAGGCAGCACTGGGAAGGAAAAAGGGTTTTACTGGGTTTTGCTGGTCCATCTTCAGAAACTCCTATTTTTGGGCTCTGATTTGGTGATTTTGGAGCTTTCTGGAGAGAAAAGCACTGGGAACGGGCTGTGCTGTATCCCATGGGAAATGGTGATGGCTGAGCTGGGGCAGGTGTGGGTTTGGTGGTCACCAGGCAGTTTTTGCCTGAAATCCCACCCTTTCTGGGGCAGCTGGTCTGCTCACAGGGATTTGCCCCAGTTCTTTGGAAATTATTTGTTTAATTAGTGATGGAGTGAGTCCAGTCCTTACCAACACTGAAATGCTTGGGACTGGAGCTCTGGAATGGTGGGGAAATGCACCAACTACACTGAAATTAATGAATTTATTCCAATTGACTAGATTTTAATGGATTTATTTTTTGCTAATTTGACTGTTTTGCTCATGTCACTGCTGGAGCAGGATGAGGGTAGTTAGTAACCTGCCTAGAAGTTTTTGAGTGACATTGGACTTTGTGTCACCACTGTCATAAATCCTCCTGCCAGCTGCTGAATCCTTGGCCAGGGTTTTGTCCTTGGAAGTTTCAAGTCTTGCATGGCAGTTGCAGTACACAGCAAACACATCCTCACAGGTTTGGGAAATATTCCTTGTTTCCATGCACAAATGCATTACATTTTTGTCTGCCAAGGGATCCCAGAATTCCAGAATGGATCAGGTTGGAAGGAAGCACAGGAAGTCATCTGCTCCAGAAATATGATTATGAGAATCACTGCTCCCCTGGTTCCTGGGAAAAGTTTTCCAGAGGTTTTACACCACTAAAAGCAATTTCCCTCTCTGTGTTGGGAGGGTTGGAGTCTGTGGTGGAGTTGGCCCTTTTTCAACCTGGGAAAAGAGGAAAAGCAAGGAAAAGAGGAAAAGCAAGGAAAAGAGGATGCCAGAATTGAGAAGTCCAGGCCCAGGGTGTGCCAGGGTTTGAAACCTTCAGCCTGCCTTGCTGTGCCACCCTCTCCCTGCCAGAAGTCACTGCAGGAGTGAGAATAATGCTCAATTCTTCCGTCTCACACGTTTCTGCATCCATGAGTTTGACATCAGAGCAACTCCAGTTCTTTGTTCCCCCCGTTGGGAGAGTGAAAAATAAACACTTAGCACAAGGAGCAAACCCATGCACATACAGAGGTTCTGGTCCTCGAGTTAGGGCCATTAAAACATTGCAAAAACACTTGTGACACACTGGTTTGTGTTTCATTAGTGAAGTGCTCCTGCCAAAAATGCGAGACCTTTAGAACTTGCACTAAAACTGCAGCTGACCTTGAGCTGTACCAAAATAATTGCTGATTCCATAATCTGTCTTGTCTAAACAGTTTTATTTTACCCTGAATGTACAAAATCAGGTCGTTTTGGGGTGGAATTTTGCCTTGCAGGAGCCCATGGCCATGCTGGATGGGAAGGAGGACAGGAAAATGGGATACAGGTGAGAAATGTTCAGTGTGGAGTGATGGGGTTTGGGTTTGGCTCTGTGATGGGAGATGGGACGGGTTCTTGTTGTCATGGGTGTCCTTCAGGCACCATGAAAGAAGAAATGAAAATTCAAAATAGAAAATAAAAATTGAAAATAAAAAATTCAAAATAAAAAAAAAACAAAAAAGAAATTTTTATTCATTATCTCCTGGGGCTTCTACAGAAAGTAACAGACTAAACTCTATTTGTAACAGGAAATAAATTTGCTGCAAGAAGAGGTACTGGGGTGGGAGGATTTTTATGTGCTCTGTAGGACTAGGATATAGAAGAGTCCACGTCCTCCACACTACTGAAGAAATAATAATAATAATAATAATAATAATAATAATAATAATAATAATAATAATAATAATAATAATGGGATTTGCTGGCCTAAATTCAGAAAAATATAGGATTTTTAACTCTTCCAGCCTTCATCTTGCCAAGGTAGATAAAACAACAATTCCTGTTTCATTGCCTAGGCAAAACTTGTCATCCTGACATGTAAAGACATAAAAATATTTTATTGGGAGACCCTATTCTGTGAAATCCCTGTCAATTGTTTGAACAACTCCTCAGTGTATTCTGCACACTCTCAGCTCCATCTAAATAATCTGAATGTCCTAATCCATCGATTTGTGCATTATGCTCATAAAGACATTACATTTGAACTTGATATGAAATAAAAGGCTCTGGACAGTCAATACTCTTCAAGCAAGCACTTCAAAGATTTTATAGGAGGGTCGCTGACCTGCACACTGAGCTTGGCCCTCAGCTGTCCAGGGAGAGCCCTCTCCACGCTGGGGCTCTGAACCTGCCCTCTCCCTCCTCCCCAAAGCACCACACAAAGCAATAACTTATTACCAGCCCGTGTTTCCAATTGTGCATACAAGGAAAAACATCCAAACAACGCAGCTGAAAGGAATCCCCTCCAGAGCTGAGATTCTGTTTTATTGTTTCTCTTACCAGGTGAACAGTGCTCAATATTTGGAGCGATTGCTCTGCATGTACAGCTTTAGCAAGCTGGGCTTTGCCTGGCTGTGCTCTTCAGCAAGTGAGGAGTCCCTTCTGGTCCACCTTTCTCAGGAATTTTGCTCAAAAATGGACATAGATTTTATGTATTTATGTTTCAAGTGGGGAGAGCAAATGAAAACAGCTCACTCACTGGCCTTTTTGAGCCATCCCTATGTTTGCTTTAAAACTCCAGTGCTTTGGGCTGTTTGAATCTAAACCTTTCCTCACTGAGTGTCACCCTGGGCTTGGTTGGGAGCATCTCTGATCTTGTGCCCTCCCAAAATCCTTTTTGGGGAGGTTCTGGCACTTACTGTGGCACCAGCTTTGAGGGGGCTGAGACAGAGGTCCAAGGCTCTTTTGTAAAAAAAAAATCCATTCGTAAAATTCTGATAGGTCAGATCAATTGAAAGGTGAATTCAACTCCGGAATTACCAAAAATCTACATCCAAAATATGTAAAGCAAAAATATTCTGTGTGTCCAAGCACATCCCTGCTCTGTAAGCTCGGTGAGACATTTGTACACGGCCAAAATTTAGGGGCACTGCTGAGACAAAGGAGTTTATTTGTAATCAGAATTGCCTTCGTGAGGACGGTGATTTATGGACATTTCTAAAAGCAGAAGGACTCGGCGCCATTATTTAAAAGGCTGGGCTGCTCGGAGTTATTTATAAATACCAATACAACAGAAACAGTTTCTAACTTGAGGCAGAAAGATCCAATTCATCATGGGATTCAGCGGGAAAGGACGGCTCGGCGGGAAGCGGCAGCCAGGGAGAGAATCTTGATGCAGAATCCAACCTGCACAGAGCAAGGGGCTCTTTCCCCTTCAGAAATCAAACTGCAAAATGTAAAATAAGAAGAAATAAAGACCAAATCATCCCAAACTCGGGTTTTTTTGCTTTTTTTTTCCTGGGCAAACCATGCAAAAAAACCCCTAAAACTCACAATGGAGCAACTTCCATTTTAGATCAGTTTCTCCTCCTCTCGCATGGTCTATTTATTTTTATTGGTTTGTTTCTCATTAAATCCTTCAATTACTCTGCAGTGTAAAATGGTGAAATTATTGGCATGTGCCACTTTCATCATGTATTTGAGTTTGCTTATTACACTTGCAGAAAATGCTTGAATGGTATTAGGCTCTGCTGTGGATTGAGACAGAGTTAATAAATATTATTTGGTGTTTTTTCCCTGAGAAGCACTGCTTTTCTTGATTGTTTTTTACAGTTGGATTGGGAATATTGATTTATTCACCACTGTTACAATAATTGTATACAAGGAACAAAAAATGCAGAGGTAACATTTCATCAGCTCAAACAGATTAATTAGTTGTAGTAGATTAGGCACAGTGTTACACAGAAAGATTTGCATTTAGAGGAAGAAAAAAGTTCTTTTTTTTAATCTTAAAAAAGGCAAGAAAATTTAATAGAGATGTGATACACTGAGCTGCTTGGCTTATTATTCAATCAGTGCTTCCAAATGAGTATTAAAGGGCAACTTTAAATATTAACTCTTCTTTCTAAAATAAAAATAATGTGGAATTGTTGAATGCAGGGTGTGGGGTTAGCCCTGCTCACCACACTTTTAAAAGAAAAGTTAACTTGGTTTTACACATTAAATTAAGAAGTATGTAGAAATTATAAGTCAAGACATAACAGAAGTAGAGACATTTAAAAATCAAAATTTCTGGTACTCTGGCTGCATGGAAGTGAAAATTTTTATATTTTTCTCTTTGTGCCCAGAGTTAAGGTGAACTCCAATGCAGAAGGTAAATATGACTGTCTTTTGTGTGAGGTTGGCTTGGCTGTGCCACTGAAAATTATTCATTAAAGGTTATGAGGCATTAACAAGAGTTTAAGAAGTGTCCTGGTTGTTCCCTATTTGACCCCTTTCTGCAGGGAATTGAAATTTCCCACTGCTCTGGACCACTGACACCACGAGGGTAATTAAGCAATTTCCCTCAAGGTTTCAAGTTTGAACATCTCTCAGTATTGAAATAGAGAAGAGAAACATTTTTCATCACTCTCCCCTTCTATAGAAACCTACAGAGAGAGACACACCGGGCCTTGCCTGACATGCTGATTTTCCTTTTAAACCATCTGTTAAATCATCCTGCCTTGCAACATATCAGGCATTATAAATGCCCCTAATTTTTCAAAGCAGTGCACAAGGATTCAGCTGCTTGGCTTCCAGAGGATGCTGTGCTATCCCACCCCAGCCATTGAGAGACATTAAACACCCAGAGCCGCTTCCACAGCTCGGGAAATGCCGCTTTGCTGTCAGCCTGGCAGTGCACAGCATCTTTCAATCTGGCTTAAAGGGCCACTGGAGGGATGCTCCAATGGTGCGGGATCCTGGAGCAGCACAGAGCTGTCACAGCTCCCCCCTTGTCCCCTCCTGGTCCCTCCTCTCAGCTCCAGTGCCCTCCCAACCCATGGAGAACCTTGTCCCACTGTCCAGCAGTGATCCCATCTGAGCGGCAGCTCTTGGGCCCAGCACAGGGAATTCCAAATCTTTTGGGAGCGCCCTGGAGTTTGTTCATCCCGAATTCCAAACCTTTTGGGAGCACCCTGGAGTTTGTTCATCCTGAATTCCAAACCTTTTGGGAGCACCCTGGAGCTTGCTCATCCCGGTGCAGCAGGAGAACCAGAATCTGTTCAATTGCGTTTCAGCAGTGCCTGGGGCTGGATGAGGCCCCTGGGATGGAGCTGGGCTGGGGCAGGGCTGTCCCCAGGGCTGGGTGTCTTTGCCATGGATTGTGCAGAGGTTGTGGTGTGCAGGGGTGTGGGGAGGAGGCTCAGGGCACCCCATGTCCCCAAACACCAGGAACAGGAGCACAGTCCACGCCCTTCCCACTCCAGGTCATTTATCCTAATTCTCCTCCTGGCGCTTTGGGTCTTTTTTCCAATAAATTTATCTGCCACATGAATTGCAATTGGCTGATTTACCACTGCCTGGGAAGAAGGGGAGAGCTGGCCCTGGATCTGTCCTCCCCCAAGCCTGGATGTGGTGGGAAGAAGGTGGGATCTGCCTGTGGATCCGTCCTTCCCAGCCACCAGTGCTGCTCCCTAATGCAGCACTAATGCTGCTTAATCTTGAGAAGTGCTACAGCCTTGGATCACAAATTAAAGGCCTTGTCAATACTGGGAGACATTAAAAAAAGAAAAAAAAGGTTAAGGAAGGTTAGACTTGAGCCATAAAACCTCTGGCAGCACTCCCCTCTGCGCTGTTTTTCTGAAGGGAAGTGGGGAACATCATTATGAAACCACACATGCTGATTCCTTTGCAAAACACCCTCAAGGATCCCGAAGAGGAATTGATAACATGATTCCAATGAAGTCCAGCTCAGAAAAAGATCAAATCCATTGTTTGTGAGGCTGCTCAGGCTGCCCTGGGCAGTGGTGATGCACTGGGAGGCTTTGGCAGGCTCTGACATGAGAAAGGAAAATCTCCTTGATGCCGGGCTGCAGCCAGGGATGCTGAGCTTCTGAAAGAGCAGAGATCAGGCTGCAGGATGGGCTGGAAAGTCTCCAGTCATTCACTAGGAGGGCAGGGCTGGATAGGAGATTGGGAATTGCTCCCTGGCAGGGTGGGCAGCCCTGGCACAGGTGCCCAGAGCAGCTGGGGCTGCCCCTGGATCCCTGGCAGTGCCCAAGGCCAGGCTGGACACTGGGGCTGGGAGCACCTGGGACAGTGGGAGGTGTCCCTGCCATGGCAGGGGTGGCACTGGGGGGGATTTAAAGTCCCTCCCAACCCAAACCATTCTATGATTTCATGAACACGCACTGGGTGTTCCCAGAGATGAATTTTGTTATTTATCGAAATGCCAGGTTTGAACTGTCCTGATTTTGTCCCCAGTTTGTAGCCACAGACGCTGGGCATGAGCTCCTTGGTGCTTCTGAACAGGGCCAAGGAGACATTTTGGGGAATTCTGCAGCAAACCACCCTCTCCTCCTCCTGCACATGATGGATTTATAAACTTTCAACAGAATTTTGCTCCATCCTGCTGTATTTAACCTTCAGATGTGTCTTTCTGGCAGACAAGGAACAAAATATTCCAGCTGCTATGAAAGATAATCATTAAGGTGATCTAACTCCAAAGATCAATAATATCTCTCCAGGACTCTTCAAGGGTTTCTGTGATATCTTCTCTCTCATTAAAAATCATATTATAAGATATTCAGGTAAAGGGGGATTTGATAATTTCTCCAACATTATCGAAAAAGTTTTATGAAACATTTGCTCATCTGAACAATACTTGGATGAAATAACTTAATAAAAATGAACAGGTTGATATGTACTTATTTTACTTAGGCAGTTTCTAAAAATATCACTAATTATATTATAATACTGATTATAGTAACTAGGGAATGACTTTCCTTTTAAAGATACACATTACAGGAGACAGATCCACTCGTTTAGGGGAAAAATATTTGTAGTTTAATATTTATATTCAATTAAATTTGCATTTTAATTAATTTACTTGACCAAAACAGCAACAAACTGGAGTTGGGAAGGAGCATCCATTGCGGCCATCCCCTACCTGGCCCACACTGGGCTGGTTTGGGAACACAGCTGGGCTCAGGGATGGGAATGGGGATGGGCATGAACATTTTTCTTGATATGCAGCAATTGTTTTAAGGAATTCCAGGATGATTTGTGTTGGAGGAGACCTTAAATCCCACCCATTCCCACCCCTGCCATGGCAGGGACACCTCCCACTGTCCCAGGTGCTCCCAGCCCCAGTGTCCAGCCTGGCCTTGGGCACTGCCAGGGATCCAGGGGCAGCCCCAGCTGCTCTGGAATTCTTGCACTCCAATATAAATTTTTCCAGGTCTCTTGCCCTTTGCCTTCACAGCTCAGCTTGGCTGACCCAAGGGAAGTTTGATTTTTGATTAAAATAAATATAAATTGAAGATAGCTATGAGGAAAAATGAAGGTGCTCAAAGAGAACAGGGAGAGGCAAATCCTGCAGCCAAGATTCACCTTGCACTTAAAAAACCTTGGCCACAACAATTTCTACTCTTATTTTACCCTGATAGCTCTATTTGGCCTCTGCTGGAAAACAGTTAAAATATAAATATTATGAAGAGAAAGGAGTCTATGGCTCTGAAGTCCTCAGTGAGCAGATTTGCTGTAGAAATCAATGACATTTTTACCTAATCACTTTTCAAACAAAGCTACGTTTTTGATTAAATCCTGTGCACGGCCACACGGCTCTCGGTGCTTCAAGCTAATCAAGTGTTACACTTCAGACAGAGGAAAATATTGTATTTCATTTCTACACCTCCTTTGTCCATGACAAGGCTATAAAATTTCTGCTTTTTCAGCCTTACAACTCTCGCAGCTTTCGGGTCTTTTTGCACCTGTGAAGGTGTTTACTCAGCTATGAACACAATTATGACATGCAATAACAGTTGCTTTTCAAACAAGCATCTGGAAAACCAGGGGTAGCGTGGATTCAGACAGTGCAGGCAGAATTTGGGAAGACTGTCAATGATAAGAACTCTCATTGCTTTCCCTGAGCAAGAAATCGCACCTAGGAAAAAAAACCCAAAAAACAAAAACAACCACAAAAACAACAACAAAACCAAAAACAAAACACCAAAGCAAAACCCAACAAACCAAACAACCAAAAAAACAAAAACAAACAAAAAAAAACACCAAAAAAAACCCACCAAAAAACAAAACAAACAAACAAAAAAACTCAAAAAAAACCACCCAAGCTGTTAAACACCAAGGATTTAAAATAAATTTAAATATAAACCCAGAACTTTCATGAAAATACTCTTTATTCTAATTTGTTAACACTGTTTCCTCCGAGTAAATCACCCAGGGAGTGATATTCCTATAAAAACTTTGTTTATAACAGAACTGTACCTGTGCAAGATTAGGGCGCTCATCCTCCTGTTCCATCAAAGCCAAAATTCAGCATCGAGATCCCCAAAATATTCAGGGAATCAGCAGGTGGAATTTGGGTACTTTGAGCTTATCTCAGGTACTTAAGCATCCACGATGTTTGGGGGCACATTCCTGGCCAATCATTGGGTTTTTCATCCCACAGAAATCTTTTCCTGGAGAGAAATAGGGACAGGACAAGTGTCCCCACATGAGCAGCAACAGGAGCAGGGCTGTGCTCTGGTCACTCTGTGTCAACCTCTGCCCAAGGTGTCACCTGCACCTCTCCCACCTTTTTCTGATTGGAAAAAAAGGAAAAATGTGCTAATATTGCTGCCATGAGGCAGCTGTCTCTCTAATAGCAGAGTAAATAACCATAATATTCTGCAGATTTGTTGTTGTAGAGATTGGAGATGGGATGAAAGGAGGAAAAGGAGAGTTGGGAGCAAAACCTGCAAATTGGGATGTGGATGTTTCAAAAAAGAGCCACAGATGCCCTTCAAACCCATCCCTGTTCCTGGTGCTGTGCAGACAGGGATTTAGGGA
>NW_005054369.1:3278194-3291766 GCF_000277835.1 Geospiza fortis | reverse complement strand
CAGGAATTTGTCTCCAATTTCTGTCCCTGCTGTGGAGCTGATGGGACTCAGTTGCTGCTCCCAAGGACAGGTGAAAATCACAAACATCAGGAGCTGAGCACATTTTCCCCTGTCCTGAGCATCCAGGGCTGGGCTGGACCCTGAGGCAGCAGCACTCAGGGTGAGACACTCCTGGGCATGGGAGGGAGAGCTGAAATCCCCCCTGGTTCATAGGAAAAAAGGGGGAAAACGTGAAATTTCTGAGGAATTAAAAGGAGAAGAGCAAGAGACATTGGCTCTCAAAGCAAGCGTGAAGACGATTTAAAAATCCAGGCAGGAGTTGAGCCCAGCTGTGTGGGATAAAACTGTAAGTTCAGCAGAACAGAGCAAAGCTGATCTGGAATAGTTTTAAATGTCTTTTCCCTCATAACTAGATTATTCAGTACAATGTCATTTGCTGCCACTGACATTTTCTTTAAAGTCATAAAGGCCTACATAGTAATAAAAGGGCTCAGAATAAAATTAGGAATATCATGTATAAATTATCTTTAACCTTAGCTTCATTTGGACTGTGACTTTTTAGACCTGATCAATTTTCATGAAACTATCCACATAAAACTGTGAAAAAATATTTGATCCTTGGCTCTCATAAAGCTCCTGTAACAAGCCTGGTACTTTCTTGATACTTAATAGTGATGTTGGTGTCTGTCTCTGTGGGCAATTCTATAAAACCAGGGATAATGTCTGAGGTTTAATGCAATTTCTCAGAGCATTGTTATGGAAAACATCTACCCAGCTACATGCATTTTGTGTTATTTGTACATAGCACACGTTTGCCCAATTGCTGTTTAGTTTCAAAAAGGGAACAGACAGATTTTGGTGGGTTTTTATCCCCTCCCCCTTTACAAAGAACAAGTTGTTGTGAGATTTTTAACGTCAATTTTTCAGCACAGCCCCTCTAATAATGTTGACATTGTGGAAGTATCCGTGTGTGCTCTGTAAATGGGAAGGCTATTGAACCATGTCTGATATTTTACCCAAAAAGTTTCATACTCATATTGAACAGCTTTTAAACCACTCAATAAATGATATTGTGCATTCCAGAGGTACCTGGAGAAGAGGTAGAGGCACCTTTGAACGATGTTTGTCCTCCCCCTGAAGGCAAATTAGTTGCCAAAATATCCTGTTAGCCAAAACCAGTGGCAGTGGCTCAGAGGGTTAATCATGACCCAGGCAAACAATAAAATCCACATTCCAGTTCAAGCAAGTATTTAAATTAGAAGCAAAGTGGAAAGTGCCCAGTGGCTCCTGCGTGCCCTGGCGCCTGCCAGGTGAGGCTGCAGGTGGGATGTTCCAGGGGAAGAGCAGGAAAATCCTGATGGCTTTGACCTCCAGCGAGCTATTAAGGAGTTTCAGGGCTATAAAAGGGTGGCACCAGCTGGAGGAGGTGCTGGCCATGGTTGGCTGCTCATCCATGCCCAGGTGAGCTCTCGCTGTGGGGGAGGATCTGGGGGCAGGCACAGGGCGAGTGTCAGGACTCCCTTGCCTGGTTGGGATGAAAAGCTGTTGGGTGGGCATCCATCCCAAAATTGCTAAAACCCCATGGACCTTCCATCCAGGATGGGCACAGATGTGAATAAATGCAGGTTTACTGCTGAGGAAATTAGAATTGCTTTCAACTTTGTGTCCGAGGGTGTGGGTGGGTAAAAATGCTCTTTTGTCCTTGGGTGTGTTTGGCAACCATCTCGACATCTTCAGTGTCATGCTTTTTATAAGATACAAGAACGAAAAATCTGGTGGGTGGTTGGTTGATGATTTATCATCATGGTTTGTATTTTTGTTTGTTGTTTTTGGAGAGGGGGTTAGTTCTGGGGTTAATTCTATGTCTGCTTGGGGATGGTTATGGAGTGATGATGACGGTTGATTATTGTTTTTGATACTAGGAAATATAGAGGAAGGCTAATTGAAATGTATTGATGACAAGTGATTTGGATAATGTAGGGATATATGGTTTAACTATTTGAAAAAAAAAAAAAAAGTCAAGATAAAAAAAAATGGATGCGTAAAATGGGATTTAAATACTAGTTCCTAGGAAAGGAAATAAAAGTTTCTAGGAAACTTCTGCACTGGTGTCCTCCTCATCCTGGTGCTTTCTGTTCTCTGGCTGTCACTTTAACACTGCTGGCTGTGTTTTGTTCTGCTCTGAAATTAGAATTAATCAAGAGCTGGATTGTGAGGTGTCCAGGTTAACCTTTCCTCACATGTGTCATATTTTATGTACTAATAGAAATTCCTGTGAGTGGTGCATTTGGAGAGCCTGACAGCAGGATAAAAGCCAACTGCTCAGCACTGCTGTTTGCTTCCTGGAAAGGGGATTTCTGAGGGAGAGGGGGGATGGCATAGAGAGGAAATTAATTTCATCTATTTCAAGGTAGAAAGTGGCAATCACATGTGGGTTTTAAACCTCCTGGAGGTCATACTTCACCACACATTCCTGTTCAGGGCAAGGCACAGTGGTGTGGCTGATTTTGGCTGAAGCCACTGCCCTCTCTGACACCACCTCCTGTGTGGTCATGGGCAAAGCCTTTGATCCTGCCTGGATTCACCTGGGATGTGGGAGCAGCACAGCTGGGCACAGCTGGGCACAGCTGGGCTCGTTAATGATGGCAAATGCTCTGGTATTGTCACAGAATTCCTGTTTGGGCTGGAAGGGACCCTAAAGCTCATCCCATCCCACCCCTGCCATGGCAGGGACACCTCCCACTGTCCCAGGTGCTCCCAGCCCCAGTGTCCAGCCTGGCCTTGGGCACTGCCAGGGATCCAGGGGCAGCCCCAGCTGCTCTGGGCACCCTGTGCCAGGGCTGCCCACCCTGCCAGGGAATTCCTTCCCAATATCCCATCTAAACTTACCCAATTTCACTTAGCAGCGATTTCCCCTTGTCCTGTCACCCCATGCCTTGTAAATTGTCCCTCTCCAACTTTCCTGTTTATTCCTTCAGGCACTGTGAGGTGGCCCCAAAGCCTTCCCTCCTCCAGGTGAACAATCCCAGCTGTGCCAGCCTTTCCTCCCAGCAGAGCTGCTCCATCCTCTGCTCATCCTGGAGCCTGCTCTGGGCTCTCCCTGCCAGCCCCACACCCTTCCTGGGATGAAGGCAGGCTCCTCTCTGTGTGCGAAACCCTCTGCTCCTCACCAGCCCTCAGACAGCTCAACGTTTCCATAATGGGCAGAAAATGAGTTTTTCTGCCCACTGCTAATTAACAAGGAGCAAAGCAGCTCCACCACAACTGCTGTGCCTCGCCGTGGGCTGAAGCCAGTTCATCCCATGCTCTTGGATGAATGAGGAGCTCTCCCTGCTCGTCTGAAGCCCCCTAAATCATTGCTGTATTTCATGGCAGCCCTTGAGCACGAGATGGAGTGGGTGAACATATGTTTACATTGCTGATAGCTTTGAACTATAAGTTCTGCTGCATATTAATGGTGTATTTATGCATGGTAATTTAGTGTGCACGAGCCATTTATCTAATAAAATGTTAATTACTAGTTACTAGGTATATTTATTTACAAATTGCCCTGGAACTTACAATGGAAATTTCATCCTCTGGTCCTTTTTCAAGGAGAGGTTCTCCACCTCTTCTTAATGCAATTTTTTCCATGAAAAGTAGAATTTCTTGATGCTGGACATGCTCTGTTGTACACTGAGCCATGATCCAGCAGCTCTGCATCCCAAAACACAATGTGAGTAACTCCAAAGGATCAAAATCTTCCCTCAGGGTCTGATCATTCAAAACAGGTTTAGGAATCTGACACAAAAGAGGGAATCTGAAAAGGGGAGTTTACAGTCTCTAATTGATTATTTTTTTCATTGTGTGATAATGGGAATTAGACACCCATCTTCCTAAAGGGTTTTATGGGATCTGTTGTGGGTTTATGGCATGGAGGGGTCAGAATGAATATCTCAGCCCCCAAGGCCTGCACGCCCTGTGTTTAATGGGGATCCTGCTCAGGGAGGGCATTTCTGGGACAGAGATTTGGGGAGAGGCAGGGGGTGTGAAAGGGGAGGTGTGAGGAAGCTGTGGGTCTGCAGTTCTCCATCCCCGCTCCAGTTTCCCATCCTGTGGCACTGCTCTGGCTCTGAGGTGTGGTGCAGGATTTAGAATCACATTTCCCACTTTTCCACGGGCTGCTCAAATTTATGGCTCAGTTTTCCCTCGGATACTCCATTGTCCTGCCAAGTGGAGGACCACAGGGGTCCTTGCTCCAAAGTAGCAGCCTTTTTTAGCTTTCCCAGCTGAAAATGAGCCCCTGTCCAAAGGAAATCCTCTGATTTGGTGGGGGGAATACATCAAGAAGAATCATGAGCATCTCTAAATATTGCAATGCAGATGCATATTTTTAAGAAAATCCGGCATCAGAGTAGCAGAATTATGGCAGCAGGATGAAATCTTTCATGTTTTATAGTATTGGTCCAGCAGCATTATAGCCTCACCCTCTCCAGAAGGCTTTAAATCCTCATATTTATAATATGTTGATGCAATTTTAGTTTTCTGTCGGACAGCAGATCCTAACAGTTATGGTTAAGCTCCTCTTTGCTTTTTGCACTCATATTTACAGAGATTGAACTTGCAAACTGGTCAGCACTTAAACAATCTTGCTGGCTGGGTAATAGGAGGTTTCAGCCCAGTGAAAAAGTGCCTTGGCACATCTAACACATTTTATTATTTCCCTTCTCATCCCAGCTTGGTGTTTCTCAAAGTAGAACCACAGGAGCTGATGGAGCTGTTTCTAGGAATGTAATATTTGGTAATTTGTGATTTATTTTTAATTTTTTATTCTCTTTCCCAATATTTTTTGCATAGCTGCTGGTGTCAGCTCTAACAAATCAGGGCCAGGTTAGACAGGGCTTGGAGCAGCCTGGTCTGGTGGGACGTGACCCTGCTCATGGCAGGGGCTGGAACTGGATGAGCTTTAAGGTCCCTCCCAACACAAACCATCCCATGATTCCATGATTCTGTGCCTGTCAGTGTGCACCCAGGGCCTTGTGAAACCACTGTGGGAAGGAGCTTCTCCATGGAAGTTTGGACGGAGTTTGGTGTGGCAGCAAGAGCCAAGTGCTGCCCCAGGTTGGGTGCGCGTTTGATTCCCGGCGTGATCCCGGCTAGGATGTTGGCACAGCTCTGGCATGCCCTGAGCAATCAGAGGTTTTGCACAGTGGGGAGGGTGCCTGGCACCTTTTGGGATGTGCAGGGAGCTGTTGTGCCCTTTCCAAACACTTCTGAGCAGCAAAGAGAATCGAGCAGAAAAAGGGTTTCTGGAGGCGGTGAAAATTATGCATGAACGCATCAGCCTGGCCAGCAAAGTTTATGATGTTCAAAAGGGCCCAGCCTGTTGAATTTCATAAGTTGTCTCTGTTCAGAGTAAATATTTTATATATGCATATCCATATGTGACATCTAAAATTTTGGGGAAGGGAAAGATTTGTGCCTGAACAAAAATAATTGGTTCTGTTTGGTCTTGTTCCTTGGAAATTAAGGGAAGAACTGTGCTCTAAGAAAAGGCTCAGTTTGCATGAAAAATTTCCCAGCACGTCCCATATTCTGGCTGGCTGCTCCCTGCCTGTTGCAGACCAGCATCACTGTGATCTTGGTATCCTAAAAAAAGGAGGGGGGAAATGATACAGAAGCCTGAGCCTCCACATTTTCCTTCAGCACAGACAGGGTTTCAGAAATTAGAGTGTCCTCCCTGGGCTTCAGATGGAGTAGAGGGTAAAAGATTTCAAAGGCAGTTTTAATGAAAGAGAAATACTGAAAGGAAGAACACAGGGAGCAGTGACACTATAGTTCTGCTAAATTTTACATTTAAACTAAGAGGCTAATCATAATTTATTCTGTCAAAGAAATGACCTATATGTAAAGAAGACAAAATACGACTTGATGATTAAAGACTGGGAGAAATATCCTCTATAGTTATGTCAGTACTGCGTGGTACTGTACACGTAATCTAAAACAGTGTTTGAAATTTCTCCTAATTATATTTGGAACCCGGACCATGAGGTCCTTGGGGAAATGCTGAGTGTGTTGCAGCTTCCCTGCACTGCCACTTCTGATGGCACATCTGAGTTAAAGCCTTTTTAAACGCTTTCAGCCCTGGGAAGTGGTGAGGGCTGGGTCAGGGAGGGCTTCTTGCAGGTGACTGGGAAAGATGCCCAGCAACATCCTGGTGGAGGACCAGGAGGCTGCTGGCAGTGGGAGCTTCCTCTCTATTGCTCAAAAAAGTCAGTTCTTTAAAGAGTTTAGGGCGCATTTCCTTATTTTTTTTTTATCTATAGTCGGGCTGCTTGCAGATATTTTTGTTGTGGTGGCCTCAGGGCAGTAGAAAAGTGCAACTCTTGGTTTGAACTCAGCTCAAGCAGAGCACCATGGATTGTGGTGCTCAGGTGGAGGGGTCTTGGCAGCATCCCAGAGCAGGAGGCTCCATTTAGGGTATTTGTAGCTTAATAAAGAGACACGATGTTCAAGTACTTACAAAGCTTCCCAGAAGTTGGAGGATATCCTGATTAGTCAGAGATGAAACAGGGAAAATTCCCTCTTTGATGTCCAGAGCAGCTACCTCTTCCATGGTGCCACATGCATTTGCTATTAAATCTCAGGTACCAAAAACAAGAAGCTCGAGTGTGTTTATGGTGGGGAAATCTGAATCAAAAGAGAAAGTGAAATTAAAGCTGAACCCAAACTTGGTGCTGGTGTGAAAAGTCAAATTCTATTTTACTTGAAAGGAAACAAACTTGTTACATTAAATAATTAAAATTACTTGGAGGTGTTGCACCATCTCAGATTCCTCCAAATACAGAGTGCAATATCAAATATTTTTTTCCTTCTAGCAATTAAAACAGAAATGTAGATAATTTTACTTTTTCCCTAATTGAAACAATTAAGAAGGGAATCATTTCGGTCCATTGATGTTCCTGCAGGATGATCTAACAACTTCTGCATTTAGTTTTTTATTCTCTTTGTGCAGAAGATGAGGATAAAAAAAATGTACCATGAGTATAGGACCATTTTAAAACCAAACAAAAAATAAAAACAAGCCCCACTAAAACTTTGCAAATAATGAAAAATGCTCTTTCAAAATCTTGATGAGGTGCAACAGCACATCCATGAGTAAATTCCACTTCAGTCCAAAGAGAAAAGTCCATAAGAAATAAGAGTCCATAAGAAAAAACAAATGTTAAAATCAGATTTATTGTTTTTTCGTATGGAAGTATAGAACCCAGGTCCCTCTGCCTCTTGCTTTGGGGACGCCCAAAATTCTCCCAGGCTCTTAATCCTTGAATTGAGATTAAATATTGAAGCAGTCTCCTGCACTGAGTCCTGGACATCTACCCAGGAAAACCACATTTATCTGGAGAAGATTAACATAATATTGTCCTGCTCTGCAGGTTTTGAGTCCATTTCTCTTAGTTCTTGTTTGTTTGGGTTTTTTTTCATATATTTATTTTATTTTTGTCCTAAATAGACTCTTGCTCTTCTCCAAAACACAAACCCACAAACCCAGAATGTTCTCCCTGTCCCTGTTTTGTATCTCACAGTTGAGATATGTAAATAGCAGGTGTTCCAAGGAGAATATAATTGTTTTACTCTATGCCAGTGGATTTCCTCTGTTTATTGGTATCAAATTTTCAGCAGGTCCATTCCTGCCTTTCGAAATCCGAAATCAACACTTAAGGCTCATTACTCAAATGAAATAATTATTTTAATTTTTTTCCATACATAATACATTAAATGTTGCATACATTTGCATATCAAGGAGAATCTTGATTACAAAAAAAAAAAGATACCCATCCCCTTGTTATCATAAGATTGTTGTTGCTACAAAACCATGGGAGGTGAGTATGCAGAAGTTATGGTTGCCGAGCAACTATAACAGCACAATTTACTGCCTAAGTATTGCAGATTTAAAAAAAAAATACAAAACAAAAAAAAGCACTGGCAACATCAACAATCACCATATTATTGCTCTTCCCCAGTAAGAGAATTATATCCTGTAATGAAAATTATTCAATATAAGGTCTGTGATATTGTATTAATTTTCTAAAATGTGTTTGACTTGAATTTACTCGCAGTTTCTCGGTACTCCCTAGGATCATTATAAGATCATCACTGGAAGCCAACTATTTGAGCATTATAAAAAGATTTTGCAAAGAGGATGGAAAGCATTAAGGATTGCAAGTTATCTCCCATTTATATTGTTCCCAGATTTTAAAAGGAGGAAATCCAGCCTACGTTGCAGGAGGCAACTTGCCAGCAGAGGAAAATGGAACCCTGCTTTTCTTTTTGGGCACTGTGGGGCTCTTGGGAATTTGGATTTTGCTTCTCTTTTCGACTGGAGACAGTATTTTGGGCACAGGACTCAGTGTTCCTGGTGCATGGAGAGGAAATCCAGGTCAAGGATGGGTTTTTGCCTTGGAATTGAGATGCACCTGTCCAGCTGGACCGAGCTGGGACCACTCGTGTGAGTTAGGATAAGATTAATCGTTTTAAAATTGAATGAGATGAAATCAAATTATGTATTTAATCTGTACGGCAGGGGAAAAGCAAACTTAAAAAATTAAGGCTTCAGCCTCATGTATATGGAGTACTTCCATGGGAATTGTTTGAGGAGGTTTGATTGAATCTATAAACCTTGAGCAAAATCCTGGTTTTCCTGGGAGGCAGAGCGTGGTCTGTGGGTAACAGCCTGGCAGGGGTCCCATGGTGGGGCTGGAGTGCTGGGAATGGGGCCTGGGAGAGCAGCGGATGCTGTAGGGGCATCCCAAGGGATTTGGGAGCTGCAAAGCCTTGCTCCAATTGCATCTGGAGTAAGCTGGAGAGAGAGAACTCACAAGGCACGAGGTATATATAAAATATACTGCATTATTTCTCTGAGCTAAACCAATGTATATTTGAGGTTATTTAAAGTGTTGTCCGTGGTTATTTGAATGATTGGAGCCTAAAATAGTTATTAGAAAGCTTTGTGCTTTTCTCCCTGGCTGTCCCAATTCCATGCACTTTGCATGTATCTATAAACAACCACCAATGTTTCAGCTCATTCTTAATAAGGATGGTAATTAATGTTGGCTAAATATTGGTCTGATGAAGTTCTTTTGACATAGATCTTCCTCTCGCTTGTGCCAGCATTGCTCAGGAATCAGCCATCAGGTGCAATTCACTGTGATGGAATCATGGAATGTCCTGAGCTGGGAGGGACCCACAGGGATCACTGAGTCCAGCTCCTGGCCCTGCACAAACACCCCAAAAATCCAACTGAGAGCATTATCCAAGCTCTCCTGGAGCTCTGGCAGCCTCCGGGCTGTGCCCATCTCCTGGGGAGCCTGGGCAGTGCCAGCACCTCTGGGGATGAACCTTTCCTGAAATCCAACCAAAACCTCCCTTGACACTGCTCCAGCTGTTCCCTGGGTCCTGTGCTGCTTAATGGCATTGTGCTCTTCTCATCCTGGTGATTTAGGCAACTCTCCATATCCTCCACATGCAGTGGGAGAGGAGAATTTGCACGTTTCAAGCGAGCCTGGTGCCACATTTTTGCAGCAAACTGGGACACTTGGCATCTTTCACCTGCTGGTGGGAAAAGCTGGACAGATGCCTCCGTGTTTTCTTAACTCATAAAAATGATCATATCTAGAGGGATCTGCCTCGATTTTGCATGCATCTCAGACCCTGGCAACCTCAAAGTTTGGCCAGGTCTTGTTTCAGCTCAAGTGTAGCTCGTATTTCTGCACTTTGCCAAGGCTGTCTAGGAAATTAAAACAGAAGAAGCTTTAAAACATATGGAGCTGGAGCAGGGTGGATTTTACCTTGGATTTATGCATTGGCTGTTACACCTGGGGCAGAGGAATGAACTCTGCAGTGCCTTAGTGTTTATGTGAGCCCAGAAGAGCTGCACCAGGGGGCCAGAGCTCCAGGATTGTTTGGCACAGGGTGGGACTTTTGGGATGTCCTGTGCAGGCACAGGAGCTGAACTCAATCCTCGTGGGTCCCTTCCAACTCAGGGCATTCTGTGGCTCTCTTCTTGCCCTTGGCTGAGGAAGATAATTATTTTCTGCCCTCCTTCTTTTTCCCCCTCACTTTGGAGTGCTGCTGCTCAGGGCTGCTTTCAGAGGACCTAAAAGGAGAGATGGATCTCCTGGCTCTTGGCCATGAATCCAATGCAGCTCCAAAAGGTGATGCCCAAACTGGGGAGGCTCCATCGCTGCCCTTGTGTGTCACTCCAGGCTGGAATATTTCCCAAGAGACTGCCAGCTCTTATTCCTGTGAAAACATCACTTCCTGGACATGCTGTGGGATACTTAAGAAAATCTCGACAATAAAAAACCCAAAAAGCCCAAATAAGACTATTAATCATTATAAAATATATTAAACAAGGCAGCATCAACACTAAGAGAGTGCCAAGAAAAGGACCTGAGATGATTTCACTTTTCCTAATTGGGATGTGATCCTAAAATATCTGGATCATGTCGATCACATCATGGCAAATCCAAATCCCAGCTGCCTGGATGGCTCTGGTCAGGTGTGTAAATATTTTCCAGGAGGTGCCTTTAAATCCCATTTTGTTTCAGATTTTAGACATCCACTTATATATGTGGAGAGGGGTTTTATTTCATTTTTCTCTTTTTTTTATTGCTGAACTATTTGGCTTTTCTGTTAGGGCCAATATAAGGGTTAATTAGGAAATTTTTATTTGGGTTGCAAATCCCCAGTGCCTAATCCTAATTATTCAGAATTAACACCTACTATAAAAAGTCTATTTCATAACTTTTTTTTTTCCTGGCGTGATTGCAAACACAGTTTTGCAAGAAAAATATGTTTCTAATAATATACTATCATTTCCATGTTTTAGTGTAATAATTAAGGTAGCCCTAATTCACGTCTAAAATCTAATTTTCATAAATGAAACATCATCTAAATATTTAATTGCAACGAGCAGAGATTTCAGAGCAGGTGTTCTAGGAGCTGGTAGATGTCCCTGACGTTGGCAGATGGGTTTGGGGGTGAAGATGTTGGTGGGGTTCACAGTGGGTGAAGCTCTTCACGGGTGAGGGTGACACAGGTGCCTCTGAAGCCCTTCTCCATCCCTTTGCTTCACAATTAGGGATGGCTGAGGTTCTTTATTCTGGCAGAAAAATCAGCTCAGAATCAGGCTCTGGTGAGCCACAGTTTAACCACTCGCACACAGCCTGTGGTTTCTACAACAGCTTCCAGTTAATGGGATGCAGTTTTCCCTCCCTGTAGGTTTCTGATTTGTGGGTACATCTGTATTCAAATAAAAAATTCAAATCCAGAGATCTTCACAGAATGTTAAGGGACACTAAACATCATCTCATTCCGCCCCTGCCATGGCAGGGACACCTTCCCCTGTCCCAGGTGCTCCCAGCCCCAGTGTCCAGCCTGGCCTTGGGCACTGCCAGGGATCCAGGGGCAGCCCCAGCTGCTCTGGGCACCTGTGCCAGGGCTGCCCACCCTGCCAGGGAACAATTCCTTCGTAATATCCAAACTAAATTCCCCCTCTTTCAGTTTGCACCCATTGCTCCTTTTCCTTTCACAGTGTTCTGGATGCAGCCCAGTACTTCGTTGGTTTCTGGGCTGGGAGCACTCACTGCTGGCTCATGAGGAATTTTTCATCCCCCCAATTCTCCAGTCTGTCCAGGTCTCTCTGGATGCACCCCTTCCCTCCAGGCTGTGACTGCCCCACACAGCTCAGTGTCACAGCTCCTTTGATCCCACTGTCCTCATCCCAGACAGAGGGGTTGAACAGCATCAGCCCCAGTCCTGACCCCAAATGCCTCTGCTCCAAAGTCCTTGGCCAGACCCCAGTCAGAACCAGTTCTCCCAGCAAGGATGCTCAGTCTGTAGCACCCAGGATCAGCACCCCTGATCTCCCAGCTCCCACCATCCCCAAAACCCCTCTGGCTTCTGCATCTCTGTGGTTTGAAGCAGGGTGGTCTGTGGGAAAACAAACAGGACACAAGAGAAGGAATAATGCTTAAGACAGGTTTCCAATTTTGGGTGGAAAGGTCACTTCACACCTTGGGAGAAAGGGTTCTAGAGGTGGGAGATGCTCAGGGCTGGCTGGGAAGGGAGGATTCTCGTGCTGGTGTCTGTGCTCCTTGCCAAATTCAGCTGAGGGCCAAACCCTCCCTGCAGATTGAAGCAGGGGTGGGGAATCCTCTAAATATCCACATTGTGCACTAAAAAATGCCAGAGATGCAAACTGCTGTGGCTCCCTGTGGGGTGAGGACACAGCTCCAAGCCACACTGGAGGAGAGCAGGAACACCATCCATGGTCCTCAGTCATGTTGAGATGTTTGGCAGCTTCTGATGTGGGATGTTGAACTCTGATTTGGGGGAATTTTTCTGAATTTGGAAGCAGTGAGAGGTTAATAAAAATTCCTGGAGGTTGGATCTATACCTAATATGCTGTAAGACATCTTGGAGATTTGGCTATCTTGATACTTTTTCTTCCCGTCATAGTTTTAAAAGGGAACTTTTTGAAAAAACTTGTTTATTGGTGAACCATTAAATCATGTTTTTGTTAAGCCTAGTTTAAAAAAAAAAAGAAATAAAAATATATAGATTTTTACATTTAATGCTGAGCACAGCTCAAGTCCTCTCTGGTCTGAGTTTGGGGTGGAGGGGGAGGAAGGAAGTGGATTTATTTTGTCCTTAACTTGCATTAATAAACATTTATTTTTTAAAAAATTATCATTTTCCCTGACTGTGAAGAGAATTTAAATGAACATTTAAATAAGCAGATTGTCCAGGAAGGATTTAGATCAGTTTCCAACACCTACAATAGATTTTTCCTTCTGTCTGTCCTTTGATGCCCCATCCCATTCCAATGGGATGGGCTGAGGATGAGCCTTGAGGGGCTGGAAATTCAGAGATGACTTTCTTCTTCCTCTACCACCAATGGTAAACTCCTCAGACTTCAAAAAATGAGAGGAGAGCCCCTCATGGTGTCTCAGCAGGAGCCCCTTGGCCACCCAGACCTCCGTGCTTGGGTTGATTCCCAAGACTGCTTTATTTTTTAGGGATGAGCTCCAACAGCTGCATGAAATCTGACTAGAAAATTGGCAGGGGGAAAGCCTTCAGGGCCTTTTCCTGTCCCACAGAATGTCTCTCAGCTTTAACCGAGTTATAAACTGGTTTTTGAGAACCCCTTTGGCCTTTTTTCCTGGAGTTTCCCTCCCCTGGCTCCCAGGTCACAGGTGGGTTTTATGAAATTCTAAAGAATCTTCACCCTGACCCTGGGGCCCAACATCACCTAAATCCCTGCATCTTCTCCCAACATTCCCTAACACTCCCAGGTGCCTCCACAGAGGGAACATTTCTGTATTTTCCCAGGAAAAGATGAGCAAGTGTGGAAAAAACCCAAGAAAAAAACAAAGGGAGCTGGACACGAGAAGTCAATATTATTTTAAACAGCTCTGCATAAGATGATTTGCTTTATAAATATTCCCTTAGAAATGAAACAAACCAGGAAATTACACAAAAATATGTTAAAAGGAAGTTATTTGGTTTGGATAGGCAGGATCTGGATGT
>NW_005054369.1:3276654-3278184 GCF_000277835.1 Geospiza fortis | reverse complement strand
CAGATTTACAGTTACATATGTCTGCAACCCCATTTCTGCTCCCAGGAGCACGTGCATTACGATCCAATCTTTAACTACATAACCACGTAATATTTTCCCATTCCCTCTCTTTTAATATTAGAAGTTGGATACAAAAGCGGGAAGAGCCAGGATTGCACAGGCAATGGTAAAAATGCCGTTTCTTAACTTTCAAGTACTTGGCTTTGCAACTCAAATAACTTTCTTCAAATGTAATTTTTTCATATGTAATTATATATATCCAGTGCTGAATGCTGGAGAGCAGTGGGGATTACTGGGAAGCTTTTGGAAACTCCTTAATTTCCTTCTAGCAATGAACAGGAGACAGCACCTTCTTTACTGTAGATTTCCCAATGAATTCCTCATTTAAAAAAAAATACAGTTCTGAACAAGCAACCAAGGAAACTGGGTCAGGAAATACTGTAAATAATTATTCTTATTTTTTTTATCATTAAATACACAGGCAGAGTAAAATGTTTTTGATGCCAGGAGTGAGTTTAATGCTGAAGAAATCAGGTTTTAATGAACATATGCTGACATGGCCTCACAATCTTGCTTCATCTCCCCTATTGACTTCCTCTGCACCCAGGAAACCTTTGGCTCACTGCCTAAGTAATAGAAGAATAATTAGAGTAGTAATTGAAGAATGCCAAGTCAAACTTCCAAGGAATTTATCTTTAACAACCACTCTGAGGTGTGTTTCCTACCCTGCCTGGCGTGGTGGTTCTTAAGGAATCATTTTGCGTGATTCCAAGAGAAATTAGTGGATCTGGTAGCCATCAAAATAAACAGGTTATGCCTTGTAAAACAGAAATAAATGTCTTTGGAAAAAGTGGAAATTATTCTTTAATACTCCCACCCAATTGTTGGCCAGCCCTACTGTTCCTCTTGAGTGGGACTGGATATATAATCTGTCAACTACCTTCATCCCACAGGATTAAAAGACTGGAATAATAGATTTAACCCAGAATTTACTTACTTTTGACAATTAAATCCTGGATGTTTAAGACCTACAACACTCCATTTTAGTTGATGTGGGTCTTACATTTACAGCTAGAGAAATATTTTGCACCTATAACTGAAATATTCTATTTAAAATAAAAATCGTAACTTAGAAGCGGCAACTGCTCTGCAACTTTGATCCATCAAGGCAATTTTTGCTGGAGAACAACACGATTTGTCTCGTCACTGTTCTCCTTCCTCAGTGGGAATTTGCACACCAGTTTAGGGGTCAGTTTGTGATGCATGGAGCACCAGTGCCCAGCCTGGGAGCTCATCCAGCTCTCTGTAAGGCTGATGGAGGAATCTCTCCTTGGAGCACCAGGCTGGGGATTTCCAGGTGATTACGAGAGGAGTTGCCCCATTCCTTCTTGCTTTCCCTGTACCATGGACATCTTTCTGGACATTTATGTCATGTACAGGCTCCTCCTTTGCAGGTGATGAGTGTTATCCCTAAATTACTCAGTGTTGCATGATGAGGTTTACACAGTTTTGTTGTACTTTCATAAATGT
>NW_005054369.1:3273186-3276644 GCF_000277835.1 Geospiza fortis | reverse complement strand
CCCTACAACTCTGAAGTCCAGCAGCTCGTCCTGGAGGCTGAAAACCAATCTGCTGATTCCTTATTTTTGCAAGCCAGCCGTGGGACAAAAGCAAGAGTGGCAGAATGATTTTGAGACCAGCTTTGTGCATCAAGTCCTGCACATTCCCAGGTGCTGGAGAAGGGAGCGTTCATATTCCAGGAGATGGAGCTGGCACTGCCTGCTCGGGAAGAGAGGAGCTCTGTGTTAGGTTTTCTCATAATGTCACTTCATCTTTCAATAATATTAAGATGTGGAACCATATTCCAAGTGTTTAGTGTCATGGGAAATGAAGTGGAATATATTTTGTTGGTAATTTCTACAGCAGCAGAGTAAGATGGGGATTGGGGGAGGGGCTTTCCAGCCAATTACTGGTTTCAGGTACTTCTATATTTAAATTTTTTCCCAGTTACCTCAGCATAATTAATAAATGATATTGCTTCGTATTTCCAAGGAAATCCAGACAGCTGTACCACCTATCACTCCTTCCTTTAATGCACTGTAAAAGTTCCTCCTCCACACTCTCTATTCCGTTGTTGTAATTAAGGATGTGCATCAGGAAATGCCACGCTTCAGACCTGAGTTTACTGCGTGCTTGACAGACTCCCACAGCCTCCTTCTCCAGAGCTCATTTCCATGGAAAATGCCTCATGAAACCAGTTCTGGAAAACACCAGCTTGATCTGCAATGGAGGGGCTGATTTTAAACCTGATGTGTAGGTCATACCCAATGGTATAATGTGAGATGTATTTTTTCAGTGCTGTGTGAACAACATGTGGTCCAAGAGGAATGTGGTGAGACAAGTGGAAAGTCCATTTCTGTCCAGGTTTTGATGCTCCAGGAGCATCAGGAGGGTAGAAAGGCTGGAAATGCTGTGACATGAATTAGAAATATGGCTTTTTGTCAGCTCTGAAATCAGGTCCAGCCTGGTGAATTGCTATTAATGCTGTGGCTAATGATCAATTTGTGTAGAATACAAACACATGCAGATTTCCATGCCCTTTTCTGGGTGTTTATAACCACACTTCCTCCTCTCTCCTGTGTGCCTACAGAGATTTTCATACGATTTGCATAAAGGAAATTGACAGCTGATTCCTATGATGTCCCAGAAATCTGTGGAGGCTGTGAAGGGCGTTTGTGCAGGAGTGTGAGATATCAAAGTTCTCCCATGAACCCCGGCCAGATTTTTCTCTTTTTTTTTTTGCTCAATTTTTGGACACTGCTGAGAACTTTCCTGATTTTGGGAAGCAGCAGGATTTTTGAGAGGTTGTGCCACTTCTTTCCTTCCCTGTGGTCACTAGATATCCCAGCATCACTGCAACCTCCTTGGCCAACCTCTGCCAGAGGGCTGGTGCTACTCAGCACTGGGAAAAGGGATTTGCCAGAGGCAAGAGCATTTTGTATCCCAGCCAGGCAGGATGTCACCTCTCTTTGGACATGAGGAGAGCTCAGAGCCCACTGTGCTTTCCCCAGAGGTGTGGAAGAGCAGGAGATGCTCCCAGTGCACCGCGTGCCTGTGTGAGCAGGAGGAAAGGTGACGAACGTCACGCTTAAAAAGAAATCACACTTCTATTATTAATGAGGGAGTCCCAATGGGGAAAAATATTGTCTTGATCTCTCTTTTAGACGTATCTAAGGCTCTGGTAATTGCAGTATCCGAATTTCAGATTGTCTGCTTTTCTCTTTCAGAGAGCAGATGAATTTTCTGCTGGTTTTCTGTCACCCAGTGCCACCCTCTCATCTTTCCTGCTGCCCTGTGTCCCCTCTCATGCTCCATGCTCTGCTGCATCCTCACCTCGTCTTCCTACATTCTTTTGTATATAACAGATATTATTTCTTTCTATTTTGTTAATTACTGGCCTTGATTTTTATCCCCTCCCTTTTCTTTTCTGCTCTAGGCTTCCAAGTCTTCTTTGATCTGGACCCTCACCTTCACTGCTGATTTTTGCATTCCCTTTCTGCTGATCTCCAACACATTTACCTTACCCAATGTCTTTTTCCTTTTCTCATCAAATTCTTCCTTTTTCCCTGTTCCTGCTCACTCACAACTCTTTCCTCCTGTTTTTCCACCCTGTTCTCACTATGATCACAGCCTGTTCACCATCTTGCGGTCCCAGACTTGGGATGGGACCACCAGAACCAGCAGCCAAAGGTGCCACAAAGATTTCTGGGCACATTTGGCTCCTGCCAGGCTGGAAGGCCATGGCCAAGGGAGGGGGCTGGTGGCTGGGGCTGTTGGGTGGCCCTGACACAGCTCTGGGCTCACGCTCCAGACTTGTGTTCACAGAGTCCTCATTTGTCATTGTTAGTCCTTCCTTCCTCATTAGATAATTATCATCCATGCCACCTCCCTTTTCTAATCACTCCTTGAATGCTTAAATTATCACTACATCATTCAGATCTTTGATCTCCTCAATACGGTTTTACTTTCCCTTCTGCAGGTCCTGTGGTTATTGCTGTCCCCTTCTTCCCTTCACGTTTGTCTTGGTCTCATCGAATGGGTCCCTGTTCCTCTTTGTTCACACATTCTGGCAAAAAATTAGGATGTCCTTTTTTTTATTCCCCACTTACTTTTTTTAATCTACAAGCAAAGCTTATCCCCACACCACGTTTGACAAGCTATATTCAAAAAGCATAAATCAAATACCTGCGTTCAGTGTTAATTTGTGTCGAGTTAAATGCATTGAGGGGAAAAAATACAAACGTGCCTGGGAAGAAAAGAAAGAGTGAAAAATAAAAGATGGAGTGAAATCAAAAAATCAATCAAGACATTTGCTTTTACAGACAGAAAAGCTGCCCAGGACTAGCGGCACAAATCCTTTTTGCTGGAACATTTCTATACATTCCTTCCTGCTGCTGCATTCTGACTTTTGAGCTGAATTCCAACACGAGAGCTCTAATGTGAACCAATAACCGTTTCTTAGTTCATTAAAGAGTTCATATGCGTTGTTTTATGAACCTTTATTGTTTAAGGGAATATTGAACATCTCTGTCTGCGAGGTCTGGGTGTGTGAGTGCTTCTACAGCAAGACCTAAATGCATGTATTTATTACATTTGAGAAGCATTCGAATACCAGGTACATATTTAGACACTGTTGCTTTATTGCTTTTTTAACTGCACTTGAAAAAGTGACTGTGAAGCTGTGGATCTATCCCTCGTTATCTGTCTTTGGAAGTCTTGGTCTAAATCAAGGAAAGACAAGACTGACTGCAAATTACGCTGACCTGAAATGAGTTAGGGTAGGCACAGCCAAGTTCCACCAACCGTTTATCAAACACCACAAACTGACATCTGTTTCCTTCAGATCTCATAGATCATAGGAATATGAGCAAGAAGAATAGTGGCATCAAAAAAAATGGCATCACTTTTTTGGAATGAGATGCAGAGGAGGAATCTCATGCTGCCCTAGTCCTGTAATACACCTAAACTATAGCTGCCC
>NW_005054369.1:3263186-3270686 GCF_000277835.1 Geospiza fortis | reverse complement strand
AACTTATTAAAAGTAAATCACAGGATATTTAACAGTTGGAATCATGTGGCATTCCTTTACATACAAGATGGTTTTTAATATGTGACTTTTTTAAAAAAATAAATGACCCAATAGAGCTTTATTTCTCCAAAAGACCCATTGCTGGGTTTTTTGGATCAACTTGTGTGTTGTCAATGCCCTTAACACTCACTAGGGCACTGAACAAAACCAAAGGCCTTAAGTAGCAAGGCCATGTGATTTATTATCGATTTTTCACACATACAAAATGCTGTTCAGAAAAAAAAAAGGAGAAAAATTAAGTTCTTAGAGTATAAAGCACATGACAGTATAAACATGTTTGAAACTTGACTTTTGGAGCAAACATGGCATGATAAAATGCCCAAGTGGATGTCAAAACATCTGAGTGATAAAAACCTGTCCTGACTGTACCAGTGTGACTGCTTTTGTCCATCTGTACCTTCACCCACACACCTGAACTGGTATGTTCCAGGGCCCCATCAGCCAAATCCAGTTCTCAAATGGAAACATTGCTGAGGTGGGGTCTTATATTGCATACTTGGATTTTCTTCTGTGTTTGAACCGTTGGGTTGTGAACGATTGCACAAATCTTTGGAGTCATGCATGGAGGTCTGCTGGCCAAAATACCAAAATACTCCCTCCTGGTCCTGCTGCTGGCTGGTTTGGGGTCCTGTGTGTGGTGCAGCAAACTGGGGCTCTTCCCTGCTTGGAAACACTTACAGCTGCCCACTGTGATGGTTTAAAATCTGACATGAAACAACATCTGGGCAGCAGCTATGAAATTATTTATGAATTACCAATATCCTTAGGATGCAGGGCTGAGCTGTGGGCTCTGGGCATCTGTGCCCTTGTCCATAATCCATAGACTCTGCCTTCCTGGAATGTATGCATTAGTGGGGAGAGGGAGAACAGTCAGATAAACCCAGTGAGGAAAATCCCACCCTGTGAGTGTGTTGTATATACTGTTACTTTGGGCTTTGGAGGGCATTTCTGTGAGCAGAACAAAAAAACACTGCACAGCTGTGATTGCAAGGCAGTCTATTATCTGCATTATCTCTCCTTAGGATGGGCAGGAATTCTTCATTTCATGCATCATTTAAAACTTGCTACAGTGATCCCACAAAGTCAGTAACGATGCTAAGTACAAAACTTTAATAGTGTTGCTGTTCAGACACAAGGCACCAAACTCATTTCCCTGCAAGCTGCAGCATTGGCTGATACCAGCAGTCGCTTGAAATATTGCAATCAGCCCAACGCTCAGGCGAACCCAACCAGAGCTGCCAGTGCTACCTCAGAATTTCCCATTTTTCCACGCTTTGGTGTGATTTATAACTTGATGAAGTCTTATCTCCCCAGCCTACTGCCATAGGCTAATAGTCTGTAACAAAGCTCAGCCTCAAAAATGTCTAACATAATGCAAAGGGAAAAATGACAGCAGAGGAAGTTGGTTGGGAGCCTTTCCTAAGGGTGTCTGTCTTGGAGAGCGTAGGGACTCCTGTGGATCAGAAACCAGGAGAGCAGGACACAACCACACCGAGTCTCTGCCGTGCCAGCTGTGCCTCCCCTGCCACAGAGGTGCCCGTGGAGCATGTGAGGAGACACACTGCCCTCTGCCAACCCAAGGCAAACACTGCTGCCTTCCCTCCAGCAGCCCAGCCAGAGCCAGCCCTGACAGCCAAGGTGGAGCTCAGAAACTCCTGCTGCTCCTGTGCAAGGCTGATCCCAGCAACTGAGCCCTGATCCTGCAGCTGGGGGGAGTGGGAGCAAATTCCTGCTGCTCTGGAGCTGATCAGTGTTGGGAGCATCACCTCAGCACTGGTGTCCTCTGCCCTCGGACAGAACAGCAGAATTGAGCGCATTTTCATGGAGCACCATGTCCAAGGTGCAAATTTCTCCACAAAACACCATCTCAGGCTACCAGAGGGTTGGAATTGGTAATCTTAAAGGTCTTTTCCAACCTAAATGGTTCCATGATTCTATTCCTCCTGCCAGCCGAGTTATTTTGAATAAAAGACTGGTTATAGATTGACACTGCTCCACTGAGACCCAAATTTACTTCCCTTCCATGGAGCACTGCAGTATTTCAGTGGTGAGCTGTCTTTTCAGTAACTGCTAAGGAATTGCTGCCCTTTGTCAAAAGATTGCCCAAATTGCTCCAGGTTTCTGTTTGGTCTGTGCTGCTCCACAACTTCCTCATCCACCAGGGACACGCTGTGACCCAGGAATTAAAGGAGAGGGATGGACAGAAGGAAGTTTTGGCTCCCAGCTTGGATTTCAGTTCCCTAAACCACCTTGAACAAGTGTTATTTCCACTTCTCCAGTCTTCTTCTCATACATGGGAGGAGTGGAATAAGAGCTCACAGTCGTTAAATAAACACATTTGTTGGATAAAGGTAATATTAAATACAAAGTGTTAATGGTTTTATTAACTGAGCAGCTTCACTACATCCCAGAATATTTGGCCTTTGGCATCTCCAGCCAGGAAAGCCCCAGGTGTGAGAATACAGGGAATGTCAAGAGAATCTGGGGACGCAGATGAGCCAAATGTTCTGTTCGAAAGCCTGTGGCTCACTGCACCTACCAGTGTCCACGTGCTGCTGGAACACAGAGGCAACTCACCTCAACTCTTCGTTCCTCAGGTTGCCTATCCATAAAATGGGGATAAATAGTGGCATGGGAGGCTTGTCTTTTGCAAACTTTAATTTATTAATGCCTGAATAATGCTTTCAGGTCCGATGGAAGATGTTGTGTAATTATAATAAATAGATATTGACTTCAAAGAGTCTCTGTAGATCTGGGCTTTTTGATCCCATTCTAAAACTGTAATTATCCCTATCCCATAGGCTTAAATATAAAATTATATGAGTGCAGATTTTCATCTGTATTCTGCTGTTGCGTGGTTGCACATTTTCCAGAGGAGGTGGTAGGATATGGGCCCTCAGACAATAATAAGTGAGGATGGCTGTGTTTTTACTGAGGAATGTGGAATTTCTGGGATGAACTGGGGCAGCACAGTTGTGGGGTTGCATGGGAGGCCGTGCTCATCTGGAACAGTGGGCTCCCAGCTCCAAAAACATCTTGAGTGCCACCCTGATGCCTCAGTTTGTAAATAATTAATTAATGAGTGGTCAATGCCCTCATCTGGGACAATGAGGCTCTGGATGAGGGTGATCCCATCCCCAGACATTGACCTGCAAACCTCAGCACTGTGGCAAACACCACAAAGATCCCTGCAGGCCAGACACTGTATTCCCAACATCCATTTATTCTTTTAAAATGTTGTCCTTTTATACTCTTATCAAGCAAAAGAGGCCAAACAGATTTTTCCCTCTACTCATTTTAATAAAATTGGCTTCCAGGCTGCGATGTCGGATGCCAAAATTCAACCTGGAAATGCTGGCAGCCTCATCACTCCAGCGACGCCAGCAGTGGTGTTGCAATTATCAGTTGATCTTCTGTTTAAATACAACCCAGCGTGTGAGCTGAATACAGACAGGTTAGAAAAAAAGCTGTGAAAAAGGGAAAAAAAAAATCCTGAACAATTCTAAAACGGGCTCGAGTCATAACATACAAATTGTTTGCTCAGCTAAAATGTGCTAAACCAAAACAAATTAAATGTAGCAGAGAATACGATAGCAGAAGGGTGAAAGTCATTTCAACAAAAGTAAAAAGAATTGGCGTTTCCTTCCAGTCATCTGCATGGCTTTGGTTACCCAGACAGATGGAAAATTGTGTAAAAAAAGGAAGAAATTGCCATCAGAAATTGCAATCAGATGCTGATATAGTAGAGGGCCACTTTGGGGGTCTTTTCCTTGCCCACTTGCTCCAGCTCTGGAATCCAGAAGTGCTGAGCTGCAGGTCTAGCTGGGACTGGATGTGCTGAAGAAATCCCAGCTCTCCTGCTGACCCTTCACCTGCAGCTTGGGCAGCATCTCCCAGTGAGCCACTGCCATGGGAATAACCCAAAAAACACTCCAAGGCATTTTTGGGCATGAATCAAATAGCCAGTGGTGCAAAGTGGTGCAAGGTTCTTGTCTACTCTTGGCGCAAAATAACAGGATTATGATTGTGACCTTCCAGTACCTGAAGGAAAACCACAGGAGAGAACAGAGAGGGACATTCCCAAGAGCTTATAGTGGCAGGACAATGGGGAATAGTGTCAAACTGACAGGTTTAGATGGGATATTATGAATGTTTTTACTGTGAGGCCTTGGCACAGGTTATCCAGGAAAGCTGTAGTTGCTCCATCCCTGGAAGTGTTCAGGGTCAGGTTGGGCTTGGAGCACCCTGGAATAGTAGAAGGTGTCCCTGTACATGGCAGGGGTTGGAATTAGATGATTTTTAAGGTCCCTTCCAAACCAGGATGTTCTATCCAGATACTATCATCTGTATCTGCATTTTTTATTTTGTGCCACAGTAGTGTCTCCTGGACTTTCCTGCTTTCCTGAAGAATGGAAAACACACAATAGATTGAGATGCTCCAAACTCTGAAATGCCAAACATGCCCTGCTGGACAGTGGCCAGGTGCCAACACCTTTCTGCTGAAGGCAGCCTGGGCAGAATGTTGGGAGCAGTGGATGGGGAGCCAGAATGGAGCCATTTGAGATACCACAGGAACGGGATTTCACAAGTCAGAGGAGTGCAGAGAGGGCAGCTGCTTTCACAATATTTAACACACTTGCTTTCATGCCACTTCCAGGCCAGATTTTGTCTAAAAAGAACTGTTAGACAGCTCCCCAAACTGCGATAAGAACTCGTAGCTCTAATATTCCAGTGTTAGCATCTGTTCTTTCTTAGGTTACCCCCTTAAATTTCTTTTTTTTTTTCCAACTTGAAAACAAATCCAAACAGTCCTAAACTCTAACAAATTACCCAGCAGAGCATATGAGTGGTTACAGGTTTCCAGCTCCACTGGAAACACGCTGGTCTCCAAACTGCGAAGAGAATCCAACACTTTGAGCCCAGCTTTCCTGCCAAGACATGTGTCCAAAAAAACCCAGATGCCTTCAGTGTTTTATTACATGCAGCACTGAGCAGTTCAATGGCTCGCAGAGCAGTAGCCAGGAATATTGGGAAATTGCAGATGCAAACACATACACACACACAGAAATATGCAGGCCTGTGACTTTAGCACCGGTGAGCATCGGGCTCGCTGAACATCGGGGTAGGAACTGCTTCCAAGCTGGGTTAATGCGGGATAAAAACAGATTGTTTCTTCACAGGCAAAGTCAGATCTGGTGCAACTTGATATAGCAGAACTTTGGGGCTGAGTTAGGGGTGTTTAATAATGCCTACGTGGTTTTATGCTCTCAGATTCAGGGTCAGAAGAAGGGGTAAAATAAAATTTGGAGTGACCTCTGAGTAAGAGTTGAACAGACAAAGGAGATCTGGGATCATGGGAAGGGTTTTGGATGTGCCCACCGGTGTCCCACAGCATATAACAAAGTAAAATTTCTCGTACTAGTGCTCAGAAAAGGTGAAGATGCTGGTGGTGATCTGATTAACTCTGGAGCACAAATATGAATTTTACTGCTTCAATTATTTATTCTTTTTCTTCACTTACCTTGTTTTATGTTTGATTCACACTCACAGTTACCAAAACATGACTTGACAACCACAACCATCCACAGAAGGACTCAAATGCATGGAAGTTTACATGAAGCTGTTATCAGGAAATCCAAAATCTCTGGGACTATTTAAAAAAGAATTTGTAAACAGTTAAAAAAACTGAATAAACACATCATAAACTTAACTGAGCATTTTTTTTAATGTTACACATCCATGTATGAATTCTAGATTTTTTCAATAATTATTCCATCCATTTAAAGTCTACACATGGAAAAGTATCAAGGGACTCATCCCTTAAGACACTTTATGTTTCTTGGGGATATCAATAAGAAGAATAAACCTCTGCTAAATGGATGTTGAGTTTATGGAAGAATTTAATGTTGAGTTTTTGGAAGAACTTCATAGATTATTAGTATTTAAACATAATTACTCCAATGGGTGCATTGTTGTGTCTGAAGACAAATATGAGGAGAAAAAGTGAAGGCTGCTATAAGAAAAAATTGGATTTTTGACCTCCATTAGGGTGTTACTTCCCAACTCTGGAATCATCTCCAGAGAAGGCTGGCAGGGTAGGAAGGGGAATTTCAGTGACAGCACTGTTGTGTCCAGGGAAGGAGATGAGGATGAGCTCCTGACAAGGCAGCAGCAGGGTATGGCTTGTGGGGGTCTCATGAGGCTCTGGAGGCTTGGGGAACGCTCATCTGATGTTCACACTGTGCTCAGCTCTGGGGTCCCCAACATCCAAAGGTCATGGACATGTTGGAGTGAGCCCAGAGGAGGCCACAGAGATGCTCCAAGGTCTAGAGTCCCTCTGGAGCCAGTCTAAGAGAGCTGGGGGTGCTCAGTTGGAGAAGGGAAAGCTCAAGAGAGACCTTAGAGCCCATCCCAGGGCCTACAGGGGCTTCAGGAGAGCTGCAGAGGGACTGGGTACAAGAGAGAGAAGGACAGGACACAGGGAGTGGCTCCCACTGCCAGAGGGCAGGGGTGGACGGGATCTTGGGAATTGGAAATTGTTCTCTGGCAAGGCGGGGAGGGGAATGGGACAGAATTCCCAGAGCAGCTGGGGCTGCCCCTGCTTGGATCCCTGGCAGTCCCAAGGCCAGGTTGGACACTGGGGCTTGGAGCAGCCTGGGACAGTGGGAGGTGTCCCTGCCATGGCAGAGAGTGAAACTTGATGGACTTCAAGGCCCCTTCCAACCCAAACCACTCCATGAGTGGATGTGCTGCCAGGGTTGGAAGTTCACAGCGATTTTCCTTGGCAATTTTCCTTTTTTTTCCTCTTTCATTTCACCAGTCCTTTTCTCCCCATTGCTGTCACTGTGCAATGTTTGCTCTCCACCCATCCAGCAGGATGGCATCAGGTTTCTCCAGCTAACTGCTGCCTCCTGGCCCTGCGCGCTTGGAATGCCAAGGGCTGAGCCCTGGAGGCCACGCAGAGGCACTTGTGACTCCCAGCCTCTCATCACCGGCATTGTCGGGTTAATGACCTGCAAAGATCTGCACAAACACTGCAGCAGGACTTGCCAAAAATGCTGGCACATTTTTGTTGGCCCCACAGCCTCGTATTAAGTTCACAGAGAGGGGCCAATGTGTGGATGCAAACCATGGCCTGTGGTGGGAACCAGGGGACTGGAGAGCAAGGACGGGGACTCCTCAAGAGCTGCTGAGGGCCCTGGTGGCTTGAGTGGCCACAAAACCCTCTGGGGTCCCTGGGGAGACACCTGGGATTTCAACTCTTGTCCCTGCTGAAAATACAAACTGGATTTCTGTCCGCTGCCAGCTCAATCCCTCTGCGGTGGCCTCTGGCTTCTTGGACAGTTTTGCAGGAGGAATATTTTCCACTTGGCTCCCAGGCGTGGAGAAGCAAAGGGAAAGGTGAAATGGGGAAATAGGAGAGCCATCAGGGCAGCAGGA
>NW_005054369.1:3231483-3263165 GCF_000277835.1 Geospiza fortis | reverse complement strand
CCTTGTGAGAGCCCAGCTCTGCAGGGAGAGGAACAAAGCTGTCAGCCCCTGCCAGGGGGGACTGCAAGGCTGATCTTCAATCATTTCCCAGACCAAACCTTCCACCACGTGTTAGTTTTCAGCGGACAACATACACAAAAAGGTAAAATTTAGGTAAAGGGATGACTGGAAAATGCATCTGATTAAAAGAGCCAGAATTCATGAAGTCTTCTTAGAGGTGATAGGGAAGGTGTGTGCTAATGTCTTTACAATTTGATGGGTGTTAAGGTCTTTGAAATGGGTCTTAATGCCTCTACCAACTTCAAGCACCAGGTTTGGTTCCTGAAGCAGACAAATGGGTCTGCACAAGGCTGAGTTTCTGAACTTTGGGATAAAATGCCATGTTCCAGGGGGATATGGGGTAGGTGGTTCTGGAAGGCTGCACCTCCCTGGTACCTCAGAAACAGGGAAAAAAAGAGGGCAAGATGTGGCCGGGAGTTTGGGATAAAGGAGGCTGCACCCTCCAAAACCTTGGGACAGAAAACCCCGCACGCATGTGCCCCCATGGACTCTCTCCCTTTATTCAAATAATATTCCTCTGTCCCCTTTATGGACACTGGCTTTGCCATACACAGGGTTTCTAGAATTTCAGGTATTTTGCCAGAATGGGCTCTCATTAGAGGACAGTTTGGTCCTTTGAGCGAATTAAGGGCTCTCCACTTACACATGCAAAAATGTTCTGATGAGTTTCTCTGGTGTTTATTAAAGCCCACATACAAGTTTGGAAATTCCAGACTCAGTGTGTGCCATGTCTCTTCCGAACCCAAGTAACATCTCTCACTAATAGTAGCTGCAAATAAGACTGAGGAAACTGTTGAGGTTTTTATCTGAGAGATTTTACCAGAGCTCTCAAGTGCTGCTCTGCTCTGTGGTGTCGGCTGGAGGTCAGAGCCTGAGGCAAGGTTTGGGTTTGCTCTGTGACACAGAATCCCAGAACAGTTTGGGTTGGAAGGGATCTTAGGGAACACCTCATTCCATGGGCAGGGCCACCTTCTACAGACCAGGCTGCTCAGAGCCCCATTCCAGCTTGGAAGGGAGGGAGGTCTGAGCTGCTCCTCCGTGTGTGTGCACACCAACTCTGCATTTTCCACACTTTTCCGTGTTCATTTCAACAACCACTTCAGTGTGACTTTCTCCCTTTACCTATTTCCTGTTGCGAACTTGGCCAAAATGAATTTTAAATACTTTCAGGGGGTTCTGGTATTTAGAGACTCAACACTGAACCACTTTGTGAAAATCAGTTTCCTTTGCAATATTATTAACACAGAGCTCAAGGCACTGCAAAAACTATCCGGGTATGGAGGGATGTTCCCTTCAAGTTTGATTCAGTTAAAAAACTCTCTAAAAATCATCATACCTGCTGTATTAGGCAGCAGTTGAAAAAAAGCTATTATGAATATGTCTAGATAACAAGCATGTGTTTATAAATGTGTATATTTATCTGTCTATCTATATAAAAATTTCTCCTTATGTTTTATATAGGGGAACAGCTGTTTGGTTTGATATTAAATTATATTTAAGTTAATAACGATTTAATTTCATCCTGAACTGTCTCTGATGCTGCTGTTGAATGCAAAGACTTTCAATAAATTCACTGAGCTCTGTAAGGAACTTAAACCTGTACAATTTATCTGTATTACCTATTGCATTCAGAATATGACATTTCCCTGGCTTTAAATACTCTTCTTTCAACTTTTTCAGATCTATGTGCTAATCAAGCTTTTTGGTTTTCATAACTTGAAAATTGGTAGAAAGCTGCATGATTCATTTTGAGACTATTTAGTTCTTTGTTTTATTATATGAGACAGGTCAATGCTTCATTTGCTTGTATTTGAACAGGGTTTTCTTCAGAAACCGCCTTTTATTTTAGTAAACATTGACAATTTTATTTCTTCAGCTCCTTGAAAAACCACTTCATGTGTACTCATGTAAAGAATGCCTCCTACAAATGGCTGGCACAATCCCGCATTGATTAGAGAGGAAATTGAGATTAAAAGAGAAACCTGCCAGAGAATTATCTGTAAATAAAAGCACATTTAGCACTGCACTGGTGCTTCTTGGAAAGCAATCCCTGAGCTCTTTGTACTGAGCTTCTCTTTTCCAGCAGCACAAACTTCTGCCTTTGTATTGCAATCAGAATTCGAATGTCTTTGCATCTTGTCATCTGGCCTCTGGAGCTGAGAGTGATATAAACGGGATATCGCTGGTAAATGTCACGGATGCTGACGAGATGTCAGCAGACCACAGCTGAGAGCTCTGGAATTCAAATCAAGAGAGGCTGATCCTTATCTCAAATGATGTGTTTGAGATTCCTCGCCCTTCCCAAATTTGCCGGCGCTCCAGCACGTGAGGCTGAGGCTGCAAGAGGATTTTCTTCTGCTGTAAAGGCTGAAAACTCCTGGAAATTCAGTGCGGTCAGGATGAGAGGCTCTTAATTTAAGCAGAAAGAAAACCAGGCAGGCACTTTCTTGTGAGCTTTGAATTTTATGAGTCTGTACTTCCGAGGGTTGTTCCACCTCCTGCACATTTAACCCGAGCCCAAATGCACTGATGTGCTGTCCTGGTTTAAAAGTAGGTGGGAAACCACCTCCCAGAAACAGTGAATGCTATTTTAGGATTAAACCTCTTGAATCCCTCATCTTACTGCACAGGTTACAGCAAGATGCTCTGCTAATGAATCATCACTGAGCAGCTGCATTTGCATAACGGAGGGAAGATGAGGCACCACACAGCGAGGGCAGCCGCTAATTTATGAACAGGAGACCAGATTCATTTTTTTACAACATTTTTTTTCCATTTATATTTTTTATATGTCAATGTAAAAATGTTTCCATGGAGACTGTAAAGGTTTTTATTAAAAGGTCGATAATATACCTCCTACATAATAATTTAAGCAACTTGAGTGAAACCTTATGATCTTGTTTTTCGACGTGTTCCAGTTGGCGTTTTTCCTCCATTGTAACCTGTGCCAGAAAAATGCAGAGAAACTGTAAAACCTGGGAATATGGCATTGTAGCAGTACATATATATAGATATAAAAATATTAATGTTTGGAGGTAAAAAATACATTAGCAGGATAAAAGTGAATTGGCTGGGTGCTGTGGTTACGTAATACCTGGTGTTAACATGTAGCATGTACTGCTTGTGCTACACCAGCATATTTTGTGATATATAATCCAGTGTTTATCTATATTCAAATTAGAATCTATATTTTTACTCTGTTCTCTGGAGACATATTATTTAAACAATCTCAGTCACAAAAAATAAACGTAAGGACTAAAGCTAAAATAACTCTGAAGGATTTTTCCCAGTCCTGATTACACTGCACTCTCTGCTGTCTTAATATATCTTTAATTATTACAACTGATCTGAACACAAAGGGGACGGATTCTCAGCTGCAGGGACTTGGCTTCGCTCCACAGAAATTTCCAGTGGAAGGGGGTTAACTTTCATCAGGAGTAAATCAGACCCAGGTTCATATTTCCTGCCCTATCTGGTTCTGCCCTTTGCATTCTGCTGGTGCGAGCCAAAATGTGAGCAAACCCCGACCTCTGCTCTGTCAGGATTCGCTCCTGCTTCCTCCCTGGTGTCTCCTGTTCCCTGAGTCTGGAATGAGGAGGCATAAAAAGAGTCTGGAATGAGGAGGCACAAAAAGCCGCAGAAGCCAGCTGTGCATTGGTGCGTCCTTTGGGTTTTAGGCACAACTGGGACAGAAGGGGACAGAGCTGGGGGCTGGGGGTGGCAGCCAGAGCATGTGTGGGGTTTGTGTGCTCTGGGGGAATGTTCAGCCCACAGAACATTTGCCCCAAGTGAGGACATCACGGATCCAGAACCCGCAGAAACACAACAGCCAGTGCTGCTCCAGGGATAACCAACACCCAGTGCCACTCCAAGGATAACCAACACCCAGTGCCACTCCAAGGATAACAAACACCCAGTGCCACTCCAGGGATAACAACACCCAGTGCCACTCCAGGGACAATGTCCAGCGTCACTCCAGGGACAAAAACCCCTCAGTGCCACTCCAGGGATAACCAACACCTGATGCAACTCCAGGGATAAAACACATCCAGTGTCATTCTATGGATCACAATCATCCAGTGCTACTCAGGGATAACACCCAGTGCCACTCCAGAGACAATGTCCAGTGCCTCTCCAAGGATAACCAACACCCAGTGCCATTCCATGGATAACCAATACCCAGTGCCACTCCAGAGATAACACTGAGTATCACTCCAGGAATAACAAACACCCAGTGCCACTCCAAGGATAACAAACCCACTTCACCTTCCTGAAAGGCAACAGTGCAAGCACAGGAAACTTCCCAGCATTTGCATAACCTTAATCTTGTGGTGAACATTTGCAGATTCTCCACTCTTGCCTTCAGCAGCCAAGTCGCTAACGCAAGGCCTTTTAACTGTGTGCTTTTTGATTAACCAGTGGTATCTGGGAATAATAATTGGTCATGGCCATCCATCCTACGGGGTTGATTAACTGGGAATAAGCTGCACATTTTTTCTTCCTTTTTCTTTTTTTTCCTCTCTTTCCTTTTTTTTTTTTTTTTTTTAACTGTAAAGCTTTTCTGGGTAATTCCACCATTCATCAGGATGGAGAAATTGGCTCCACACCAAGTACATCTGCCAAAGCCATTATTTCCATCATCACACTCTGCATCAGTCTGCAGTGCAGCCTTGTAGGAAGACAATGTTCTGTCCCCTTGTGGTTCTTAAGTTATGGGTAAGGAGCTTACATATATTAAAAGGAGGGTCTTCACTTAGTCTCTTAATCTTTATGAGCACTAATAATAGTCAGCTTCGTTTCCAAAATTTAGAAACACTTGCTTTCAACATAGCAGGGTTGCACATGCTGGAAGATAAGTCTCAGTGCAATGAGATTAGGAGCTCCATGGTTTTGTCAAATATCTCCACATTTTAGATTTTAAAAAAGGGGCCTCTGTAGCTTTAACACATAGGCTCTTCCTCCTATACTTACATTCTGTATCTTTAAGAGGATAATTGCTGAATTGAAATTTGAGAGTGTTATCTTAATAACCAATTACTCAAATAACTTTGAAATTGGCTTAAATTGGCTCGTCATGCTACATTTACCTGAATCTTTTTATGGGAAAGTTAGGAAAAAAAAAAAAAAAAAAAAATATAAAAAAAAAAAAAAAAAAAAAGAAAAAACCTTGGCAGCCTGATTTGTTTAGCATTGCTGGAGGTTCCTGTTTGCAGCAGGGAGAGTGGCCCAGGGTAACCCCGGCAGGGACCCCCTGCCCAGTCACCTCCGGTATGGAGCAGGAAGGCAGCGGGAGGCAGGGATGGCCCGACCCTCTAGCTGCTCACCCCGAGGCAAGGATGGCCCGACCCTCCGGCTGCTCACCCCCAGGGCCTGCCCAAACACTGCCTGTGGCTGCAACCAGAGAGAGATTGAGGGATTTGGGAGTGGGAGGATGATGGATATGGCTGGAGAAATCCGCCACCTCTTAACAACGCGCTCGCAGCTCGCTAGTCCATGGTTTGGAGAGGAGCAAGTGGCGATATTTTACAGCTCTGTTTATAAGGCTTGTTAAAGATAGTGAAAATCAAGATAATCTTCTTTAAAGAATTCATATGTTTAGCAATATGGTTGAATAATATAGATGTGTTTAGCAATATGTAGGTCTGTGGTGGAATTTGTGGCAGATCCTGCATTACACTCTTCATCATTTCCTGATACCAAACAAATAAAATGGTAAAAGTTCAAATTACTTCACTGAGCACTGCTCAGACAATTGAATTTCACAAAAATTTTATAATAGATCTGGAGAGAACTCATGGCCTCTGTGAGCAGGATCTCCAGTTAACATTGACTTTCCTGACAATCTCATAGCTCAAAATTCACCATTTACCAGTTCAGGTTCATTGCTTTATTCTGGAATACTCGAGTGTTCCCCCCAGCTCTTGGATCCAAGATCCTGTTGCTCAATAGCCAACATAAGGGGCATTGCTGATCCTTAATGGATCGTGTTCTCCATGGCCTGGTGCCGTGAGGTGGAGCCGTGTCTGGAAAGTGATGGATCTGCCGACAAAGCCAAAAATCATTCTGAATCCTCTTTTGTTTTCTGCCCCAGCAAATTTCAGACAAAGAAGGTCCACATGGAAAGAACCAAAATTTGCAAAGCGAGGCTGATTTAGGAGCAGTCAGAATAACAAATAAAGTGCTACGTGTTGTGTTCTCTCACAGACAAGCAGAGATTTACTCCAGACACCAAACGAGAGTTTCTGGGATTGAAGGGAGCTCACTGGACCTCCTGAATTCCTGGCATCTCATGTCCCACTGTGCTGCCCACAAAATGTTATGAAACATGACAAATTCTGAGGTTTTGGCATTTCTCTTGATTTTCAAAATTTCTATTTTTTTTATGATAAAGTCTTTCAGGTTAGAATATTTTTCCTCTCCTATTAAATGCCATTCCATTAAATTGAAGCCAATGTTTTTCTATTAGATTATTCTGAATATTCGACCTTTGGATAATCCTAAAGTGCAACAACATTTCCCTGCAGTGCTGGTTTTATTGAGCATCTCAAAATGGAGATAGTTTAGAATCAGTGTGAAGTTTGAGTTCTGTGATAATAAGGCCTCATTTTCCTGAATGATTTGACAAGGAGGGAAAAGGGGCATCTCTAAATAACCCTAATCCCATTCCTAATGATTTCAAACATATTTGTCCTCCAGCTAAACAAGTAGTTTAAGGCTATTCCTAGTCCAGCCTTCTCGGTAGAATATCCAGATTTTATTTTAATGCCTGGGAATACCCAGGGATGAAACCAGATCTTTAACTACTCATTTTACAAAACATTATCTATTCTTATGAGCAGATCCAGACCCTGCCAGGTTAGATAAAATGCCCAAAGCAAGAGCTGGATGATCCAAACAGGATTGTTTTCCTTTGATTCCCAACTTCTGTGAGTACAATGGGAATGTATTTCTGAGCCTTTTTAGTTTCCCCAACATTTTTTCTAAACCTTTCCTCCATCTATTTCATAATTATCTATAAATGAACTTTTTAAAGTCATTCAACTACCAGGTTAAAATTCAGTTTTAGTTTGGAAAGGACTTTAAAGCTCATCCAGTCCCACCTCTGCCATGGGCAGGGACATCTTCCGCTGTCCCAGGTTCCTCCAAGCCCCATCCAGCCTGGCCTTGGGCACTTCCAGGGATATTGTGACTCATCTTGAGCTGATTCTCATTCCACTTCAGTTCTCTAAGTCCAAGAAGATAAATTACTAAATTCACCTTTTGTCCAACCCATAATTTTTATTTTAACTTTGGTAATTTCAAATACACCAACCTAAAAGTCAGTATTTTTACATTAAAACAATGTAAACACACAATGTGTCACTACAAGGATAAAGAAAGTCTTGCAACAAAATTCATTAAATATCCCTAAATCCAGCCACAAACTGAGTCAGCCAACTTCCTACCTTTGGAATCCTACCCCCAGCCTTATCTGAAGCAAAGACATGGAATTTTCTCTCAAAATTAAGTATAATATTAGTATTTCCTGCTGGTGATCTTTGATGAACTTCTGTCCATTTAGGATTCAACAAGAAAATGGCATTTTTAACCTATGCCCATCCCAGACTCCTTTCTCTGGTTCCTCTGGCCCCATCTCCACCTTTTAGACACCTGAGGCTCTTCTGGCTCCTCATCCACACTTCCCTCTTGGTATTTGCCTCTGCTGCTTTCTGTGAAGCCACTGGAGAAGAGGGTGGGATTTTGAGAGGGAAATATTTTTAGCTTTGAAAAATACACACTTCTCTAATGATTCTCTGAAGCGCCAAATGGCTCAGGGATGGAGAAGGAATGCACTTTTTCTGAACTTTTTTTTGGGTTGTTTTTAATAGAAAGCAGGTTTTAGATGGTATCCCTAATGGAAGAGGAGAAATCTGAGATTTCTGCAGGCATTTAAGGACATATGTATAGGATTTAGGTGAGTATAAATTCAAGTGCATAAATGATAAATGAAATACCAGCCACAGAGGATTATTTATTTCTGTCTGTGGACAATTCTACTCTGACTTTTTGTTGAGACCCTGGTCCTGTAGCTGCACACTGTGTCAGGTCTGCAGCGATGTGGCCTGGGGAGGAAAATGTTTTTCTTGTAGCTCCTGTCCTAGATTGGATTTGCTCCAGGAAATCCTGCTCTGGAGCAGGAGCCAGCTCAGCTCCATGCAGATAACACATTCATAGCAGCTCATCAGGTCTCATCATCTGTAACACGAGGAGACGGCGGCGGGCAGAACCTCGGGACAACCCATGTGTTTTCAGAAATTCACTTTTAACCAGGAACACACATAACACGAGCTCAAATCAGAAATGCTTCCATGGGAATTCATCAGCCACTGGCTACGCAGATGCTTTCCTGCAGAAGAAATGTTCCTGGAAGCCAGTTGGACATGGGTCAGACACCAGCTATCTGTTCGTGCTTCGTGTAGCTGCATCTCTCTGCCCAGCCTGTTTGACAATGATGACAAAAACAAGAACTTTCATCGTCATCCAAGATCTCAGGCTCCTGAGATCCCATCTCAGCTGGCCTTGCTCAGCCCTCAAAGTCCTCCTAAGCCGCGCATTGAAAATGAGGAATTGCTAGAGCAGCCTACATGCACCTTTGACTCGTGGTACAGATCTAAAAAATCCCAAGCCTTGATCAAAACTGCAGCACAGCAAAAATGTTTGTTGGAAACATATGCAGGAGACGGCACCATTCCCAAATTTCTGCCAGCCAGCCTGGGAGTCTCCAGACCTGTTTCTCCATGAGATGGGTGTCTCCTCCAGCCAAGGCCCTGACAGCACAATTATGGTGCAGCTTGAGTTAAAGAAAATTGATAAATTCTCTTCTCCACATAAAAGAAGTCCATACCCCATTTAGCAGTGCAATTTGCCTACCCACTGTCACTCACATAAATCTCCTTTATTAACTGGCTAATCTTCCTTCCTTCCCTCTTTTTTCTTCAGTCAGACTTTCTTTAACTCCCCTTATTTTAAGCATAAAGTACAAACCACAAGCCCCCACTTCATTCTTTCTGCTCTCCCTAACTGAAATAACAATGGTGCTTCATGAGGGACAGGGCATTTTTCAAAGAGGTATTTTTTACCTTTCTCAACCATCCACTGGACATTTGTGCTGCCAGGTGCGGGCTGGTCCTCTGCACCATGAGAAAGATTTGCTCTTGCAATATTTCCCATCCAATTAGATGCAGGAAATACTGGATATTTCTAAACTTCTTTTTCCTCAGGATTTTCTGTTCCAGCTTTCCAGACCCAAGGGGCTCCGTGAGCTGAGGCTGGATAAGCACCTGAACTTCTGGGCTTTTGTTCAAGCTGCTGCCACCTCTGTGCCCACCATGGCTTGGCCTCCTCTGCCCCAGCCACCTGCACTGTTGTCACCTGCTTTCCACTGCCTCCGGGGGTGTAAATGAGTCTTCCCGCACGGCTGTGGAAAAGAGAACTAAAGGGTTAAAAGAAACCTTATAAGGCAGCCTGGAAGAAGTACAAGGCATACAAGTCTTATGTAAATGTGCAATAAAAATGAGGAAAGGGAAAAAAAATAATAACTTGAAGATGAGGGTGCTGTTTTTATTCCCAGCGTGGGCTAATAATTAGGGTGAGAATGTCATGCAATGAATTTAAAGCATCTCGTATTTGCTGTAGCCTTTGTTACTGTTTTTACCTCCTATTGGATTAACTTCCCTTCTAACCAATACAATATTTTTCAGCAATAAAGCATTCACTCAATATTCCTTTTCATAAAACCCTCCATGGCTGTAAGAAAACATAATTGGATGTGCACTATACAGCTTGAGCTTCATAAACATTAAGTCCAACAACATGTTATAAATAATAGTGATACAGAAGATTAGCTCTATTAACCTCCTAACTGAGCTGGAAGCATTAGCCTCTTCCAGAGCTACCGCTCCGCAATTCCATGCAAAACTCGGGGTCTGCCTTTAATTTCAGCCCTTGCTGCCGTTCCCACATCTGCCTCGCAGACCTTCCATGCTCCTGGTCCTCGCTGGGTCAAAATGCACAGTGGCAGATTGGCATATTGAGCTATTAATACATCGCTCGATGCGTTACAGATGTTGCAGAAATGAACGGCGCTCTATCACCGCGCCTTGACACGGGGGCCCCAGGGGCGGCAGCCTGAGACCCAGATCTGTCTACAACCTGCCTACTCCGGCAAAAAAAAAAAAGGGAGGGGGAAATAAAAAGGCAAAGGAGAGTTGCCCCTTATTGCAGAATCACATTCCAGCTTGCAGAGTCAATTTTTCAGATGTTCTGGCTTTCCTGTTCCTTGTTCCTTCACTCAGACCTCATCTGGCCACGGTGAAAAATGATGTGACGCAGTTTTTTATTCTGCACTTGACACCCTTATGGAAAGCAACGTGGCTCATTGATTCCAAACTCCTCAAAGGTCAAGGCACTAGGAACAAAGATTTTTTGGAAGCGGCCCAGGAAAAACTTTAAACTCGGACCCTGTGTACCCAGAAAAAACAGAACTGTTAATTGTTACCCCTTCTGCCGCTATTAAGCCTCGTATGAACACTGAACATATGTTCCCTGATCATGTACTTTTATATTAAAATGTTATTGAGTCACCAGGTGAAATGTGTATTAAGTGCACAGCTGAAAATAGACAGTAGGTTTAAATCTTGACAGCAAACAGCTGTAGGATTTCGAAAACTTAATTCAAATAATGTAATCAATAGGTTATGCCACAATTTCAAGTTTCCCCAAACACTTTTATATGAAAAAGGATATTAATTCATCTGAGATTAGTTCAGCTAAGAGATAGATTTTTCTCTGTCACCTCTAAAACACAGATAAAAAAAGAATTTGAGATGTTTTAAGAAGTGCAGACCATATTTTTCTGGTTTAGCACACCACAAAATCATGTGCTTTTTTTTTCTCCCTCTCTCTCACTCTTTCTCCAGTGCAGATTAATAATGATTGCTCACTGCACTGTTTACTCATTCTGCAGCTCTACAGGTCTGGAAATGCTAATATGTGAATTATGTCCCCATTTTATCATAAAAATTGGAGAATGGGTCTTATCCAAACAAAACACAGTGTAAGGAGGGGACTTGAGTTTTTCAGATACACATGAAACCTGCCACGGCAATGGAGTCTAGAGTGGAATAAAGCCATGGAAAATAAACAGGAATATTTGCTTTTGAACCATTGGTTGAGTCCTTCCAGATAATGCTTTGTAGGATGTTGGGTCTTCATTGAATCATGGAATGGTTTGAGTTGGAAGGGACCTGAAATCCCACCCAGTGCCACCCCTGCCATGGCAGGGACACCTCCCACTGTCCCAGGCTGCTCCAAACCCCAATGTCCAGCCTGGCCCTGGGCACTGCCAGGGAAGTGCTTCTTCTCACTGCTATCAAAGCCATTGTCCATCTGTGTGTCTTTAGAGTCGCTCTTAGACCAATCCTCACCTTTTTGTGGCCACCAGGCTGCAGATGCCATCCCAGCCCTCGTATGGGGTGGAGAAGAAATCTTACAGTCCTGTCCATGGTCAGGATCCTCTGCAGGGGAAGGGGATCCCAATCCCAGGGAATTATTTACTGATTAATGGCAATCTAACCGGTGAGTAGATTGCCACTCTAATCTGTGGTGGGTGTGGCACACTGGGTTATGTGACATGGGAAATACCCTTTATCAGAAGGGGTCTACATGTATTTCACATATATTATTCTCTCCATTTAACACACATTAAATTGGTTTGAATTAAAAGCACACAACTCTGTGGTGCAGTTTTGTCTGAACACAGGAGCTCCCAGCCCCTTTGGCAGCAGAAACTCTTGAAAAATATAATTTCTTACAAAACATGAGTGGTGTGAGAGGAAAATCTCAGCTCTCACCTATGGCAGGGACTCCGTTATTTTTCTTTCCCTCTTTTTCACCTGGATAATCTATTTGGCTGCTTCTGGTAACATTAATAGATGGGCACATCATTTTGGGTCTCTTTCATTAAGTGAATTTTCCGAGGTAATCATGCTTGTTCTCCTTCTCTCCTCGACTTCTCATTATTTCATAGCAAGGTCTTTAACAGTGCAGACCTGTGCCATAAGGAAAAATAGTCTCCCTAAAGAGACTGGAGTCAGGAATCCCAAAGTCCTACTGAAAGGTGTTTATATTCATTCTTTCCTTTCATTACGGAGAGTTGCTCCAAATTTCACCGAACCAAACCTAAAGATTGTACTGACATTTAAAAAGGAAAATTATTCAAATCTCCAGGACTTTGTGTTAAGAAAGGATTTTTCATACGATTTAGGTTTGATCCAGTCTCCAGCAGGTCTTTTGTTTGATTTTATAGGTTATATTAACATTTTAATGATTTTATTTCTATTATTTATAGCAAGATTTTTCATAGGGAACTCAGGGAAGGGTCTCACAAGATTTAGAACTTAAATTCAATGTGTGTAGTTCCTAAAAAGAGTCTTCCCAAGTTATCTTCAATTCGTGTGGATCCTGTTGAATACATCTAGAAATATCTGTATTTCTCTGTGCAAAACGCGTAACACCAGATTTTAACCCAAAAGGGTTTTTCATATGCAGAGATCTATTAAACTGAGTTGTTTTCTGTTATTTTCCTTAAAAACCCCTGCCTATAATAAATTCCTGAATTGTAGAGAACCCAGATTTCTATGTTCTTTGAGGCCTAACTGCACCTATTTCCTTGGTGTGATGTTAGCTGGGAGTTAAACCCCCTTGGCTGGGTTTTTTGGGATAAATGTAGAACTCCATGGAGAAGAAGAGTTGCAAACCCATCCTTAACATCTACCCCAACCACAGAGAGGACTCCAGATTCCATCTAGTTGAACTGATGGCTCTTGAAAAGGAGAACCCTCCATGTTCCTGCAGAACAGCCCTTCCTGTCCCTGGGAAATTTCTCCAAATGTGGCAGGAAAACCAGACAAAGAGAACTCTGCTTATTAATTATCATCTGCTGGGTCCTCATTACCAGATTACCTTTAATCTGCAAGCCAGGCCAGAGCAGGGAATGGACTTTTCCCCCCTCTCTGCGCTGTGAATGATGATTTGTTGACTCTCTTTGATATCTGCAGGCGTGGAGGAGGTGGAAAGGCTCTGTTACCTCCAGGCTTTTTGCTCATGGGCAGGAGTCCATCGCGGGGAGGCCCAAATTCTCTGCACTTGGGAAAGAAAAATGGATGAAAGGGAATTGCAGCCTTGCACATTGCCAGGGCTATGCTGCATGGAGGGAAAACTCCATCCATCCAAATCCCAAAAAGGCAGATCTCTGCCAAATCCCATTTGAAGATGCTGCAGGGCTGGGAATTGGCCCCTCATTAGAGATGCTGAGATTTCTCTCCTTAGGAGGGCACTCTTCCAGCCCATGGAATTTCACGGGAGATGAACAGGTAAAACCTGCCAAAAAAAATTCTACCGTGTGGGCAAATGCAGTAAACTGTACCAAAAGTTGTTCTCAGCATGCCAAAAACTTTCTGCTCAGTGCCAGAGTTGCAATTTCAGCATCTCCTACATTTTTAGTACTGCACTGCGTTAGCTGACAAGTCAAATAAAATACAGAAGATGTATTGCTCAATAGAACCCACTAATCAGTATTTATTAAATGCATATCTACAGGTAGAAATAGATAAATTGGATCAGTGAAGCAATTTTTATTATTACATTTATTTGATGCTACATAATAAAGTAACTGGTCTCTCTGAGGTACAATAGCTAAAACGTCATAAGAACTAAAAAATTAATATTCTAGAAATCAAAGAAAGAAATAAAATATAACAATTTTAATGTCAGAGGCTGTTTGGGTTTTTTCCTTAATATGTCTCCTGGCATTTATATGGAATCATGAATAGTTTGGGTTAAAAGGGATTTTAAAGCCCACCCAGTGCCACCCAGCCATGGCAGGGACACCTCCCACTGTCCCAGGTGTTCCCAGCCCCAAAATCCAGCCTGGCCTTGGGCACTGCCGGGGATCCGGGGGCAGCCACAGCTGCTGTGGGCACCTGTGCCAGGGCTGCCCACCCTGCCAGGGAACAATTTTATCCATAAATTTATCCTAAATTTTTCTTCTTTTATTTGATTTGGTCTGTGTTTATCCTACTGGGAGTCCATATAATAGAGATTCCCATTTCCAGAGAGGATTGTTCTAAAAGGACTGGGATTACAGCAGGAACTAGGAGCAGTTTGGGGACATCATTTCAGAGGTACCAGAGAGAAGTTCTTAATTTTAAAATAACGTCAAAATAATTATTTGGAATGCAGCAGCATAAAAGCAGATAACCTATAGGCACATGAGACCTCCAGGCCACCTGGGGCATCATTGTGCTGCAAAAGGGCAAAATCTGATTTGCAGCCAGGGAACAAAACCCTCTTGAACCATGAAACTACTAACTGAAAGGCATAATCCTAAATTTGGGTGCTTTATCCCCAAAGAAAATCAGCCACAAGAAGGTTTGTAAAAGGAACAGGTAACATCACTTGACTCAAACCCAAAAGGTTGGTCTGGAAAAAGGGAATTCTGCCTCCAGCTTTTCTCTTGGACCTGCTGGACTGGCTCTGAATGACATCTGAATTGCCTTGATGAGAATTTGGGCATCTCATGGAGTTTTGAATGTCAGGACGAGCTACTTAAAACTCCATTTAGAACTTAAAACAGAGAGATTGATTTTCTGATGAAACCCATGGGGATGTTTCTGAACCAAGTTAAATGAAAAGGAAATAAATTTGGAGGAAATTAAATTGAGAAGGAATCTTTTTCTTTTTTTTTCCCCAGTTTGTTTTGCATTTTTCCTTTATTTTCTGTGGTCCTTTTGCAAACAACAATCCCACCCTGTGCACAGCAGCTCTGAGCTGTCTCCCACCGCTGGATGCAGCTGCACCTTGGAAGCACCTCACATCCCTTGTCCCACAGCTATGATACTGGAAATGTCTATGGATGTGCCCCCTTCCTCACAGCTCCCAAAATGCCAACCATCAGCTGGGTGAGGAGATTAAACCAAGAGAAAGGAAAAAAAGAGGAATAAAAACACCAGACTTGGGAATACACGCATTAAGCATTCTATTGTGCTTGCCCCAAAATGATGTCCTTGGGAATTTACGCAACATTTTATTACTTGCTGTATTTAAAAATATATACTTCATCCAACTCTTCTTTACACAGTGGTGCTGCTAAACTTTTAGCATATTTTATGTGTTCAAATAAACTCCAGAGCATGGCTTGCAATGTTAAGGCAAAGGCAGCGATTTATTAGCAGAATTCGATTTCACACTTGTGATCTCTACCCAGAGCCTGACATTGCTCCGTTTGCTCCTTGTAAACCTCAGAACTTTTCCAATGAGCACAAAAATCCTGTTTCACATCTGGGCTAAGTCTTAAACCAAGGTGGAATATCAGAAGTAGCCATGAGAGCAAGAGTTCAGGTTCTGAAGGCATGACTAAACCTAAGAATTTCGAACAGAAATGGTTAAAAAGCATGTAACTGTCCCCAGTTCAGGCCAGAGAGGCAGAGGGGTGAGCATTTTGACAGCCTGGTGTCTCCACAAGCTGCCTCAGACTCCAGCTCCACCATCTACAACCTCTGTAGCAACAATTTTCGTAGGACCTCTCCTCCAGCAGAGATGTTGAGGTTGGAAAGGTGTTGTCTCAGTTTTCCTTTAGAAATTGTTGCTGATGAGTATTTCAAAATGTTCTTTAAAAACTCAGGGAAAGGACATCTTCTGCCTGCTGTGGACACTTGGCTGGTCTGGACTAATCAGCCACTCCATGGGTTGTGTTTTTTTCCAGAAACATGGTAAAATTCTGTCTTCCTGGGGGATTTCTGCTTGCAGTGATGTTTGCCCTTCCTGTGCCTGGGAAAAAGGGACCCTACAGTCACCACTGGAGCCCCGACCCAGTATCACACCAGGCACACTCACATCTTCTGCAGGCACAGCCACAGCCCAAGTGCTCTGAGCCAAGCCAGAATAGTTAAACTTTTCGCCATCTCTGAGTTAGAAAAGTGAATTTAATCTTGGGCTGTCAGCTCAAATTTTCCCCACAATTTCATGGAACAGCCCTATTTTCCCATAGGAAAAAAAGCTATGGGCTTCTATCAAACCTTGGTGAGGAGTTATTTTGTTTGGTTTTGCAAGACTATCAACAAACCCAACTATGCAGGCTTGTCTTTAATTGGGAAACTTTTCCTATCGTGCATTTTCCCACCCCAGAGAAACGAGGCCACTGAATGTGAAATGTGAGGGTTTGTAGGATTTGTCCTTTTCATGCTGTTAAACTCTCCATAGGTTTTAAAGCAACTGCCACTGAGGCTGCACATTGGCAGAATCCCCGTGGAAAACCCCCAGACATGGAGAAAATTTCAACTCTGTGTTTTCTCAATGCCAGTGACAGGTCGGGTTATCAACTGTAGGGGACAAGAAAGAGCAAGAGGAAAAATGATCTGGTTGTCCTTCATCACACAACCCCTCCTAGAGCCAGGGCTTGTGGTTAGACCCAGAACAAACAAACAGCTGCTAAAGGTTGAGAAAACAAAGCCAAAAACCACACGTGGGACTTTTCCCCTTTCTGTGTAGACTGGATGGATGGACGGATTGCTCCAGCCATGTGGTTGGGTTCAGTGGGACCATGCTGGGGCATGGAAGGGGGACAAAACCTCACAAAAACCTGAAAACACAGCAAAGGCATTTCCAGGCACGTCAGACTGCTTGGAAGGCAGGGCTGTTCCAGGCACTGCGTTAAACCAGGCAGGGCAGAGGAGGCACCAGCTGGTCATGGAATGGTTTGAGTTGGACCTTGAATGCACATCTTGTCCAACCTTCCTGCCCTGAGCAGGGACATCTCTGAGACCAGGTCAAGCTGGCATAGGGGGGACTTCTGTGGGTTTTTCCTGTGTTTTTATGTGAAGAGGAATGCAAACAACTGTGAGCACAACCTCTGCCCGTGGCCCATGGGTGGCTGTCCCTCCTTCCAGGGCCAGGGTCAGTGCTGGTACTACTGGGAACCAAAACTTCGCAATATGGTTTAGTGGGCATGGTGGCATTTGGTTGACTGGATGACCTTGGAGGTCATTTCTGACCTCTCCTGTGAGGAAAGGCTGGGAGAATTGGGATGGTTCAGCCTGCAGGAGTTTCAGGGTGACTGCATTGTGGCCTTCCAGTACCTGAAGGGAGCTACAAGGAAGATGGAGAGAGATGTTTTACAAGGGCCTGGAGTGACAGGACAAGGGGGCAGGGTTAGATTGGATATTGGGAAGAAATTCTTCCCTGTGAGGGTGGGGTGCCCAGAGAAGTTGCGGCTGCCCCTGGATCCCTGGAAGTGTCCATAGCCAGACTGGATGGGGCTTGAAGCAACCTGGGATAGTGGAAGGTGTTCCATGGCAGGGATTTGAAACTGGATAACCTTTCAGGTCTCTTCCAAGCCAGGCCATTCTATGATTCTGTGATTCCATGATTCTGAGTGGAGCCAGGGCTGGCGTGGCTTCCTTGGCTCCTGCTGATGGCTCTGGGTACAGAGGGAACAAACACAGTGGGAATTGCCAACCCCAGGCTCAGGCTGTTCTGCAGGAAGGAAGGTGTTACTCCACAGATACTCATGTTATCTTGCTCTAAAAGATATTTTGATCTTAATAGTGCATGTTATCACCATGGAAATAGGCAAGCAAAGACAAAAATATGCATTTCCAGGAGTTTTAGGGAATTCCATGCGATAGGCCACTTTCTGCTATAACAGACCGAAGATTTTACATCCTACTGAAGGAAATAGAGGACATTTATTTTGTATAGCCCATGAGAGCAGTTGGAGCAGGAAAATGAAGATTCTTCTTTGGGGGAACTTCCTACAGATGCTTTGGAAAAGCAGCATAACATATATATGGTTTTACCAGGACAAACCCCACTCCTTCAAGTAGAATGCTTTGAGGGGTGGGCAGAAAAGTGATTGTCCAGTCCAGCCTTGCAGGAACATCTGTGACCAAACTGTGTTTTGGAGTTTAAATTTTCAGTTAACTGCAGAAACCTTCATTTTTTAGCCCTGCTGACACAATTTCAGCACTTTAAAACATAATTTTGTGCTGTGTAGCTACCACTACACAGCCAGATATTTTTCCAGAGCGGGCCACAAAGTCACTAAAGGGCTGACTTTAATTAAGAGCAAGTTCAGAAGTACAATTATATATGAAGGTACATGGAAGCCAGAGAGCAAAGATGCAGAAAGTTCAAGGCCCACGTGCTGGTGCTGGGAGATGAGCAGCAGCTTGCTGCAGGCAGGTATTAGTTTTCATGAAAGTGCTGGAGAAATCCCTGAGGCTGTCAAGGCGCTTGTACTGGGAAGGAGCTGAAGTTACAGTAGGAGGAAAACTTCTGATATGGGATTTCCAACCACATCAGGCTGGTGCCCTGCTATGGTTTCCCAAATTGGGTACCAAATCTCTCTACCTAAATACCTTAATTGTTTTCCCAGGGAAAGTAACAGAAGGTAATCAGTACCTCCAACTGCACAAACCTTATGTTATCTTTATTAAAACAAGCCACAGAATTACCTACATTGCACGCCTGGAAAGATTTTTTTGACAGATCCAGAGATGAGCGTGTGTTAAAATAATCATCTAGAAAAAAATAAAGCTCAGAATATCAGAAACATCAGTGGCTTTTTGAATTGTTGCTTCTAAGCAATACTAAGAAAATGCAATCCAGAAAACTTTTCAGCGTTGATACTGAAACCCAAAGAAAGTATTAAAAAACGGCCTCATGGATGATGAGCAAAATTAACCGTGGGGAAACCTTGATGTTTAGCCGTGGGTTCACATTTTCCCCTGTGCAGATGTTACAGAGAGGGTGTCAACAGTTTGGTTCCTTTGTTCCCGCGTTGGGAGCGACGGCGGCTACGCGATCGCTGCCGCGCTCGGAGGGCGCGGGCCCAGCTGCAGTGCACATGAGTTCAAGCTCCTGCCCGGGCCTCATGTTTCAGCATGACCTCAGTTTCCTGTGCTGAATGGGAACCAACGCGAGCGAGCACTTGTAAAACTGTTTTTGAAGAGTGAAGTTATGAAGAGGTGCTGCAGTGTCAAACATCTGTTCCATCCATTACGCTCAAATAGCAGCGCTGACTGTACAGTAGGGCAAGAGCCGTCAATAAATTAAAATCCTCTCGTGGCCGCGCTCTCCCGACTCTCTTGAGCTGCCTGGCTCTTGTGCCAATTTGAACCATGAAAGAAGGAAGCTAAACAAGAGAACGAGAATGTTGTTTGTTTGGTAATTAGGGCTTTCTTATGGTTGTTTTTACACCAAGCAGCTTGTGGGTTCATTGGTCAATTAATACTTGTAAGCACTCGCAGCCCAACTCAAATTTCAACCTACATTAAAAAATAATTTTTGCTTCTATTGTAATTTTTGGTTCAAGTAATAGTGGGAGAAAATAACAAACATGGTTTTGTGAAAGCTGTACAGTTCACAGATGGATAAGTACTGAAATTCTATATTTGTGATTTCTGGAAACCAATACAGTTAATTACATTAAGATATGTCCTGTAACTGCACCACATATCTCTTGTCAAATTCGGCATGTACGTTAATTACCTCAGGAAAAATACATGTTAGCTTAATGGGGTAGCTGTTTGTTGTGATAAAATATAAATTGTGTTCCAGACAAGATACATTGTGCAAAATAAGCAAAAATCTTAAAAGCAGAGGTCTATTTATAGCCAGGAGGGGGGAGGGGGTCTGGGAACTAAAATATCAACCCAGGCAGTCTGAGAAAATGTTCAGAGGCTGCAAAGTTGTTCACCTCGGGGTTATTGGTTCAGATCTTGCTGGGATTAGTCATGTTCATCAGAAGCTGTTACCACCAAAGGGATCTGCTGTGGTCAGCATGGAATGGGCTGCAGGGATGTGACCCCTATCCAAAATCCTGGTGACGATGGGAGTGCATGGTCCTTCCCACCCTGAACATCCTCCCTGCTTTCTCCAGTCCCTCTTCAGGCAATATGAGTTCAAACATGAATCCAAAGCAAACCTTTGGTCCACTCACTCGTATGTTGGTACAATCACACCACCTGGTTTGGGTCCTCTGCCTTTTTTTCAGCTATGGATGCAGGGAAAAAAGTATTAATGTGAGAACGATAAATGTGTAGGAACAAACCAAAACACCACCCAGCAGTGCAAAGAGAAAAATTGAGGCACTACTGATCCCTTTTGGGAATGCTTTGGGGAAGGAAAAATGAAGCTTTTGAGCTTGGAGGCATCTGGATCAATGACCAGAATGTTCCTATGAGCCAAACTGAATGTTGTCCAAGATATTTTTACCTCCCAGATGTGTTGTATCATTCATACCCACTTCTTAATTATCTCAGCTTTAATGCCATGCTAATATGGCCATATTGCCCTTGGACCCTGTGTATCTTCAGCACTTTTCCCCTCCTTTTGCTCTCCCCAGGCAGAGAAAGATACATGTCTTCATCACAAAATCAGCACCAAAATACCAATTATCACGTGAGTTTTAAAGGATCTTTAACCCTACATGGAGACCAGGGCTCCCACCTGTCTGCAAAATGCATCATCTTGAACAATTTAACTTCCTGACCCAGCAACATGATGGAAGGGAGAGGATTGCTTTCCATTTTGTGGCCAAATCTACAAATTTCTGAAAGTTCATCCATAAGATCCATAATGAGGCACTGCAATTGTATGTCCACACAGAGTGAAAGAAGCTAAACTAAATGAGATTTTGGCTTTAGTGGAGTCTATTTCACACAATACAACATCATCTCTTCAGAGTCAGCATTCAGCTTCAGGGATCTGGTTCAGCTGGAAAAGTAGCCTCTTGAAAAAAAAAATAGATGTGTTTTTGTGGCTGCGGTTAACAACAAATCCGAAAAGAATCATCTTGTGAAAAATACTTGGCTAGAAAGTGTTATAAATATAATATACTCCCTGCATGTCTGTGGAAGTCATGAGATTCTGACAGAGCAGGGCATGAATTTAGAGATCACTAATGGAAAGGTGTCTGAATATTCCAGCAGCCTTCCTCCTGGTCTGCAGGTAAAGATGGCCCACAAAGCAAACAGTCCAGCCTTTGAAACTTTCTGCAAACTCATTCCTTTAGTGCACATAAAGTTTTAATTCTTACAGTTGGAACCTGCACCATGAAAGTCAGAGACAAAAAAAATCGTAACTTCTCCAAAGTGATTTGGGGATTTACGCATCTTCTTCTGGTGCAAACTGGAATCATTCCACTGACTGGTTTGATGAGGAATCCTGTAAAAGAACAAGAGAAATACAAACATAAAGCAAAACAAAACTAGAAATTCTTGGCACTTGGGGATTTGTGTTGGCCAAATGACGAGACTGAATCCCAGAATCTCTGTTTGGAAAGGATATGAAGTCATTGTTCAAATGTGCACATAAACTAGATCTAGAGGGATAAGATTAAAAAAATTTACAGAGTTCAGTCTCATAAAACTATCAATTATACAGGACTGTTTGTGTCCATTTCTGTGAATTTTTCTGTAGACCAAATGTTTTCCTTTACTTCTGGGTAGACCATGGAGCTGGCATAAAATCTGGAAGGTTACTAAAAACAAGGGGCCAAAGATCTGCTTAGCAAACATTTTGTGGCTTCATTCACAGAGCAGTTGCTGTAGGAGGAGCGGGGCTGCTGTGAAAGAGGTGCATGAATTGATTTTATGAATCCATCTGCATTTTGCAGATGAATCCTCTTGCCATTCTTTGAAAGCAGTGAAGTGTCAGGAAAGTGGATTTTCTTCTTCTGGGACCATGCAGTGTCTCCGCTTTTCTGGTACTTAATTTAATTCAAGTTAGATGAGCTAAATGCAGGCTGAAGTGCGCTCTGGGTTCAGCATCTTCCTGCACTTAGACAGGGATATGGTTTGTGTCTCACATTTCTCTGGTTAAACTGAACAAAAGTTCATCAAACACCAATTTTAAAGATTTTTTTTTATTGTTCTGTGTAATCACCAAAGCATAAAGTTAAAAGATGTGGAATATAAGATATGGAATCCAGCAGTTGCCAAGGTTGGACATGGTGAGCTGCTTACCAGAGGGCGTGGGACATTTCTGGTGCAGTGGGAGAGGAGCTGGGCAGTGGCAGAGTGCCATTAAATTTTAGTTTACATGTCTTCCTCATGGAATCATGGCATGGTTTGTGTTGAAAGAGACCATAAAGATCATGCAGTTCCATGGGCAGGGCCAGCTTCTATGAGACCAGGATGCTCCAAGCCCCGCCCAACCTGGCCTTGAACACTTCCAGGGATGGGGAATCAAGCAACCTCATCTAGGGAGTGTCCATCTCTACTTTCTGAGTGACCTGGTTTAATTTCCTAGGAAGTGGGATATTATGGGATGGTTAAAGCTGATGGATAGCCAACATTCTGTCCAACCTGGTGTGTTTATGCTACAAAATATTCAATTACATTGGAATATTTCTTCGTGATCTTTAGGATGTAGTAATGGAAATACTTTAAAAGGTAGAGTGGTTTTGTTGCCTGAACTCTGTTTCTTAAAAAAACAAAACAAAGAGGAAATCTGAGGTTTGTCCCAAGTCTATCTGAATCCTTTCCCGTGCCAAACTGGAAACTCATGAGAGCATCTGTCCTGTGAGACTTCTGGTGCTTGTGTTGGAAACATCACATGAACTTCCACAGCTCTTCATGTGGTATTTCAACATCCCTGCCGCCACATTTGGCCAGGAGAGAGATGCTCAACAGCACAGACCACAGAAGGGGATGGAAAGAAACACAGGGATTTTTTTGTACAGGTTCTTTATTTATTGTTTAATTTGCATTTTTGTTAGGACAACAGTAAATACCCAGAGTTTGAATGCTAAGTGGCATTACCATCATTTCAATTTCACTTCTACCTTCTCTTTGCACAAGCAACCCATGCTCTCAAGGCACCTCCTGGATGTCTCTTCCCACCAGCAAACTCCTAGGCTGGAAATTGGAGCGAAATCCAATAGATTAATTCCCAGCACAGGAAAAGTTGAGCCCTTCATTTCCATGGTTTTTAAGACCACGAGTGGTTTTTTGAGGAACCACAGGCAGGGTCAGGTTGGTGGCAGCCACCAGAAAAGGCACCACAGTACCTCCCAGCTGCCAGAGAGGGAAGGGAAAGGTCCCATGCAGCCAGATGAGCAGCCAGCAGAATGAAAGGTCAGCAATTTGTCAGGTTAAACAAACCTCTCAGAGTTTACCATTTGTTATTTGAAGGCTTGACAAGTTATGGAAAAGCATTTTAATTAACAAATCTCAGATTTTAAAATAAAAATCAATAAGGCACACGTATTTCTTTAAGCAATGTCCGCACCTCTCCTCCAAAGTTCCAGTTTGACAGATTTCCATTGGGTTTATTGGCTCAAGATGATGTGATTGTGCTTTAATATGAAGAATTAATAAAAGATATATGAACTTATATTTATATAACCCAGTACAAAAGGGTCAGTGCATTTCCCACTCTAATTTTCTTCACAGTTTAAATTTAAATGAATTTGATTCTTCAAGGAAAAACATCATGACATAAAGACACAACCTTCACACTCTTTGACTCCCATCACCCTCATTCACTAAAAAAAGAGGGGAAAAAGAGAAGGAAAAGGGAAAAGTAAAACTCAGACTATCTTAATTTGTATTGACTTCATTATTCTCTAGATAAAAGGCTACTCAACATAAATGAGGACGCTGAGTTCAAACTTTTAAAGAATTCACATATTTACATCAATTTTTAAAGGGTTTTATAACTAATGAACTCAGATTTCTTTTGGCATGGCATAAAATCCATTTGTACAGTTTTTAATTAAGAATGCAGCCTATGCAATTAAAATTAAGGGTAGAGACTTCATCAGATGTCCTGTGAGAACCGCAGTCGAAAAAATTATGTTAATGCTGGATGTCCTAAAAGCATTCTCTGAATGTTGGAAACACTATGTGAGGAATTATTTCTGCTATACAATAAGGATTTATTTAAAGTTGAAAATTAGGACCTTTTAATTTTGGAGTGTTAGGAACTTATTTATCACTAATCACTTTGGCATTTGTCATAGTGCTTTCAAAGCAGATGGGATCATTTAAAGCTGCCTCAATTTTCCCTAAAATTTATAAATTTATTTCTGTACATAAATTTTTTTAATATATATATATATACATATATATAGACTGAGACATGCACACAATCTATCATGCAAATAATGCAGATGTAGCCAAGGGAATCCCTAATGCAAATTTTAATATTTAAAGTGACAAGAGCCATTATTGGGAATATTAAGAAACTTCTTTGTTGAAATGATTAAAATGACACTTGAAATAATGACTGAAAATTATAAATAACTCATTTCAAAGTTGCATAAGTTATACAGGAAAATTAAGTTTGATGTAAGTGGAAGGTGTTAACTGAGCTCCCTAGAAAACAGTTTTCTCCTAAGGAAGAGATGCGGCAGGATCAATGGTGGGATGGGTTTTTTTATTTCCCAAACTCTCTGGATCAGCCTGGAAACAACTCCTTCAGTGATGAGTTTATTTGGGTTTTTCAGAGTGGGAGATGCTCAAGGAGGAATACGGAGAGTGAGTGGAAAGTGCGTGCGAGGGGGATAATACCTCAACAAAACAAAGACCTGATCCAGTCCTGTGCAATCCCGACCTCTTCCTTCACACTGGGTGCAGGGATTTGCTTTCTTCCCTTTCCCTGTTTTCCCTTTTTCTTTTCAACATGGCTTAATGCAATAAAAATGTTTTATATTTAGAAGAGTAACAAGGGAGCTGAGGCTTAGCTTTGGAAGGCGAGCCAAATTTCATAAGGATTTGAAAGTGTAGAATAAGAAGGTTTGGCTCGCAGGAGAAGTCATTTCCAAGCCAAACTCCTGACAGGAATAAATGTGCAAAGAGGAGAGGGGGACACGGGTTTTGGGGAGGAAAGGGGCTGTGGTGATGGATGCAAACCAGGCAGGAAGGAGCAAAGGATGCAGTGGCCATGACTCACACTGGGATGGCAACCACTCACTCGGTGGTGGCCGTGTGAAAAGCATTTCATAAAACAAAGAGATTAAGCCTGAAATCCATGGATTCTAATACTTGAATTCAACAGGTTTTAAAGCATGGATGTAGGGTAGAATAAGGTGCTTATTGCTCAAGGGAGAGGTCACCAAAATTCAGCTGCAATTCTCAGCTTGATGAGCTTTGTAGTCTCAGCTCTGTTACTCAGAGTTCATAAAAAACCCCAGTTTTAATCTTTTTTAGCCAGCAGACATTAGTCAAAAAGGGAAAAAAGATGCTCACAACTGAGTTATAGGTGGCTCTTATCTTTAGAGAGGCCAGTCAACAGCTCCCAGCTAAATCATAAATAGCAAAACACTTACATAGCATCCACCACGGAGGTAATTCTCCTCTAATTTACATCGGGTTTACATCACTGGAGCTTTTTCATTTTCACTGGAACTGCTCGAGATTTACTTGCTTATGAATCAGAGCAGAATCAGGCCCCCAAATAGCTGCTTATGGCCAAAGATAACATTCTGGCCACAAACTTCATTTTTGTTCTTTCCTCCACCCACAAGCCAATAAAATTACACAAGACCTGGACCTGAGAGGCCCCCAGATCCGGGCCAAAAATAAATACAAAAATACAATAAAATTTTAATGTGGGGGCCTCGTGCAATCTTGAACCAGTGCAATATTTAACTGTATGAACAAAAGATGAAGCAGCAGCCAAGAAATACATTTCACCTATAATTCCATGAGAACATAGGAAGAAAGAGCAAGGAAAAGGAGGAAAAATAATTTCATAAAATAATAGTAATACCCAGGAATTTTAAAATACCCATAAAATTACAGTACTAAATTATTAGTGCCCATTTCAGATATTCTTTGAGTTTGTCAGAAACTTTTGATGAAAGGCTGTCAAGAGTTTCAAAATGAGGGGAATAAAGTGAGGCCAAGGAAAAAAGATCTATTAAGAATATTAAAAGCAACGTGCCTGATCCACTGGTGCCAGTGTCTGGAAAGCCAAACGAGGCACATCCTTAGGAATTTCTTGTCCTGACAGCAGCATCACACCCTCACTGGGAATTTCCTTCAGGAGGTGTAGGGAGGGATGTGAGCTCCTATGGCCACCCCACTGCAGAGGCTTTGCTGAATCACTACCCAAAGAAAGGATAAAAAACCCCTTTAGTACCAAGGATTTCAAGCAGCAGGAGTATCTTAATCCAGCTTGAACCAAGAAATCAAGCCAGCCCAACCCATCCCAACCAAAGCACTGGGAAAGCAGCACGGGAGCACCAGTGCAATGTTTTACTCCCAAGATCTGCACAATTGGCCCTTGAGGCACTCCTGGCTTGCCCAGAGCTGGGTGAAACTCTGAGAATTTAAGAGGAGTAGTGATGCAGTACAAAAAAAGGCCTGGGGTTGATAAGGAAAATGCAGAATTAGGTCTTTTTCTTTCTAATTAAGTCTGTAGGAGTTGCCACCAAACTGGAAGGGTTATTGGCCTTATCGGGGCCAGCACAGTTTCTCCAAAGGAATGAGCAGCTCTGCTGTGATTTGCCTTCAGGAAAATTCCCTGCAAAAAAGCGCAATAGTCAGAGCTTGTGTCATAAATATATGGAACTTAATGTAATGATTTATAATTTATAATTTATAATAGTCAGCTGGACGATCTATTCTGATTCCTCTTCAGATCTTCCCCTTATTTGGCAGAATACCAAAGGTTGTGTTTTGTTTCAGTGGGATTTTAAGCAGAACTTAAAATTTTATCAGGCACTTGTTGATGGAATTTCTTGAATTACTCCAGTCTGATAATGAGAATATTCAAAAATGTTTCTGTTCACCCAGAGCCTTTTAACTGGCAAGTTCAGTTTGAAATTGCATCAGAGTATATCTATATATAAATTTATATTTATATATATTTAATTTTATATTTAATATATAGATTTATTTTATACTTATATGTTTATTTATATATATTTATATATATATATTTTAAAATAGTTTTTAGCATGATTTATTTCTTTTACATTTTAGAGTTGCTGGATGTGCCATCAGTGGTTTTTTGGATAGGAAGGGCACAACACTGGGATTTGTATTTTATATCAAATTTACCTTTGGATTGATGAACCTTTCAGATCCCTGTGCCTCAGTTCCTGCAGCTGGATCACAGACCAGCCAGCACTGGGAAAATGCTGGGAGCACTGGGATGAAGTGTTTGATGTAGCATTGGGTGTTCTCTCTGCTGCAGCCTCAGGTGGATTTTTCCCCAGGGTTATTTGGTAATTGATAATCCCTCTGATAGGAATGAAAAGGCAGTGGGCGCAGGGGCTGTTTTTCTGGATTGGTTTCCCCGTGTTTAGCTTGTAATCTGTGTGTGGAGGTAAATGTGCTGTCGAAAGCACAGAGGATTGGAGAGCAGTGAGTGCTAAAGGTGACTACGCGCACTCCTGAAAAAGATATAGTGCAGCCTGAGCAGTCCCAGACTGTCCCATCAATTCCCTCTAAACCATGACCTGGAGAAATCACCTTCGAGCTGACAGGGGCTTAGGCAATATTTCAGAATCTGGTCAAGATTTTACAACACCAGATACTGTTTCATTCTCCGGGCTTTCTCTGACCAAAGAATTTTGAACTGGGGCAAGCTGTCAAGTATGCAGCGGTTTTGTAAAGCAGACAGCAAGCCAAAGAAAACTCTGCTGAGAACACCACAGTTATTGGTAAAGAGCCTGCACAGCAACAACGAGATGGACAAACGCTGCGAAAGCCAAGGGCTGGGGGGAGATGGGGAAGGGGCTTTGTCAGGGCTGATGCTGAGCAGCTTCCCTGCCATGATTGTGGCCAGAAAGTCAAGCCTGGCTTCAGAAAGCTGCTGGTGCTCCGGTGTAAAATCCTAAATCAGCACAGATGCGAGTTTGCTCAGAGACTTTTCCCATGCTGGAGCGTTTTCGTGTTTCCTGCCAAAGCCTGTGTTGCAACCTTTGGCATGCAAGTGTTTTAAGGTTGTTTTGGTTTTTATAAAATGCTGTGATAATCGTGAGCCAGATCTCATCGTGCAGCAATCTTGCGGCACTTCAAGTTTAGTCATCCAGCAGAAGTTATGTATTTCTTCTCCTGCTCAAATGAAATGCCTCAATTTCTCATAATTATTTCTGACATTTCACCCATTATTCCCTGAGCCTCCTCAAAGGATGTAAATAACTCATAATTCTCTTGTGAAGGCAAAGTGTGAGCTGCAGAAATGTAAACACCACGACATTGCTACAGCACAGCCCTCAAAACAGGGATGGTGGGGCGTGCAAGGAGCGAGGGAGATCAAAAAAATGAAAATTTGCTATGGTTGGTGTGGCAATCAAAAGAGTTGGGCTGATTTCTCCTCTTCCAGATATCCAGAACTAAACATCAGGAGCAATTAAAAAATTGTGGTCTTTTGTAAATTACTCCCAGAAGAAATCTTGGAAATCTTTCATTTTAGTCCTTTCGGTCCGCTGAAGCATAAAGCTATTATGAATGAACAAAAATACTAGAGAGAAAATTGAAATACAACAGTAATTAACAATATGAATATATCAAAATCCAACCCAACGGGCAGGATGGGGCCATCAGACATTTTAACATTTGAGTGACAGGCAGGTAGGGCACCTTTGATGTCACTTTTCCACCAAGGAGTGACTGAAAGATGAGCAATTCCTCCTGATAGAGGGATGTTCTCATCATTTCAGCCTAAAAACCTCATATTCAAGGTGCCCATCTTGTTTACCTTCGAATAATAAGTAATAATTCTCATTTTAGGATCTTCTTTTCTGTTGCCATATGCTAAATGTCAACAAAGGATTATAGGAAAAATCATTGGAAATGTGCAGCTATCACAAATAGAGATTTCCCTCTGGGTTCTCTAATACTTTACAGACAAATGTTAAAGATTTATTGCACATGAACATCAAACATGGTTTTACTACAGTTCTCATTTGGATCAAATTGACACATTTTACATTCATTTTAGCCTAATGAGATTCTTTCACTACACATTATATTCCAAGTGACCTCGTACATGAAATTTGTGGCATGGAACAAACCCACTGATATAACAAAGCCCTTTCCTGACCAACTTTTGGACTTTTTAGAAGAGAAAAGAAAGAGTTTAGCAAGGTCATGAGTCTTGAACATGCATTTATTCATCGGTGCTCAAGAAAAAATTAACACAAATACTGTGTAGATTATCACGTTTTGCCAAATTTCCATTTTCAGTGTTCACACCTCAGGAGTCTTTTGAACTTTGATTGCAATCTGAATATTCAACACTTTGGGTCCTATCCAAATATTTATATTTACACCTGAAATATCAACAGATTTCTAAAGAATTCCTGGAATAATTTTGCCTCTGGTGGTCAGAATCAGGCCCCAAATAACCAAAGGAATCCCAGCTGCTGGAATCTGAATTCTGAGAGCAGTTCACTGCAAAACCTTTGCCGACAGTTTTACACAATGCAAAATTTGCTTTTGCAGGAGATTCAGTGATTTAGAAAGAGGAAAAAAAAAAGAAAAGAAAATAATTTTTTTTTTTGCTTATCAAAGCAATTAGTGATGGAATGTAAGTTTTTAACACTGTGCTGTAATGTTGTACCAGGGAAAGGTAGCAGATGACCTTGAGAGGAGGTGAAAGGAGACTAGAAAATGTTAATTAAAATTATTAGTGCTGTTTGAGGTGCTTATCTTGTTTACTGCTAAGGTGTTGCTCCCTTCTGCATAATTAGGGGTAATTTTACTTACTTTCAAGTCTGTAATTTTAAATATCACAAAGTTTTATCTTCCAACAAGAAGTAATTCATTATTGGTTGGTATGTAGCTGCTTGATGTTTTAATCAATATATGCAACTTCCACAAAGTCTGTTAGAATTTGTCAGGAGGTTTTATACATCTTTTATAGTGCAGGATTAGGCATGGTATATGAAGCTGAAATCCCATTTAGTAATGAAATTTAAACATAATTCTGTGTTTATGATGTGAAGATATATTTTGACTTGATCTGTCCTTTTACATTTCCCTTTATCCACGATTATTGGAGGACAATGATATCGGGAAAACAAACCACAGTGAAGTTAAATCCATTTGAACACAAAGAGTTACTGTCAGTTAATCCTAATAGAGACAATACCGATTTTTAAACTAAACTGCTTAAGAAATGAATATGTCTTGCATGCTTTCAATTTGTTTTAAATCCTAATATGCAGAGCTCTTTGCTGTTGTCTAATATTTGCATAAAATATTTAATCTTGTACTTTAAATTAATGATATTAAAGGTCTAAATGTTTGAAAAATGTTGTTGTCAGAACAATGTAATCTTTTCTCTCCAGACTTTCTTCATATAATTGTGGTGCCCTTATCCTAATATACTTGTAACCTTCCTCTGCATTGTCCTGCTTTGAATGTTCTCTTCCAGGACTTTCTTTATTTAGATATTTCTACACTTTATTTTTTTTTTCAATATTAAGAAGTGGGGCAGGGAAGTTCCTCTGCTCTCCAGGATACAAGGCAGGAAGAAATATTCCCAAAATATCTCATGAGTCAAGGTCTGGACATCAGTGTGTGGGGCAGGGGCAAGGTGGGGGCTCATTTTTAATTTTGCTGCTGTGATAAAAATATTGCTGCTCTTTTATCTTCAGCAGAGCAATTAAAGCCATGCAGGGTACTTGAAACCCTGCAATTTTTAACCACTGGCATAGTAGGCAGGAAGAAGCCTACCATTGCCATGAGGCTTTAATTAAACCATAAAAAAATGGGAAAATGTCTTCAGGAGCACATATTAAAATAGGCAAAGAGCTTCAATTCATTTTCTTAAATTTACTGAATATTGAATAGGATGAAAGTTTGCTGGCTTAATGTCATAACAACTTAATACAGACATTTTTATATGGGAATGGTCCCTTTTTTGTTGTGTTTCTCCCAAATAACTCAACCATGCCTACAAAGGGGTTGTGCTGAGGTGGTACAATTAGGTCACTAATTAATTAAACAAATCACAGGCAGCACGTGCTCTGTGGCACACAGGGGGGTGGCTGGGCAGGGGTGTGGGGCTGTGTCACTGCTGGGGGGCACAGCCAGGCTGGTGGCCCCCATCTCCTGGCTGGGACAGGGCAAGGAGCCTTGGTGACAACGGGATTAATCCTGGAGAGAGAGTCACAAGCTGGAGTTTCACTAAAGGAGGAGATCAGGAAGAATCAGAGAGGGTCGTGGTGGCACTGGGAGAACTGTGCTGCCACTGGGAGGGTCCTGGTGGCACTGGGAGGGTCCTGGTGGCACTGAGAGGGCTGTGATGGTAGTGGGAGGGCTGTGGTGGTACTGAGAGGGTCATGGTGGCACTGGGAGGGCCATGGTGGTATTGGGAGAACTGTGGTGGCACTGGGAGGTCATGGTGGCACTGGGAGGGCTGTGATGGCACTGGGAGATCTGTGCTGCTACTGGGAGAGTCCTGGTGGCACGGGGAGGGTCATGGTGGCACTGAGACGGCTGTGGTGGCACTGGGAGCATCATGGTGGCACTGAGAGGGCTCTGGTGGCACTGAGAGGGCCATGGTGGCACTGGGAGAGCTGTGGTGGCACTGGGAGGGCATGGGGGGACTGGGGGGGG
>NW_005054369.1:3218043-3231306 GCF_000277835.1 Geospiza fortis | reverse complement strand
GCGTGGTGGCACTGGGAGGGTCGTGGTGGCACTGGGAGGGTTGTGGTGGCACTGGGAGGGTCGTGGTGGCACTGGGAGGGTCGTGGTGGCACTGGCCAGGCTGTGCTTTCACTGGTGCCTGCCCAGGAGCAGCAGCAAGAGCAGAGCAGCGACACTGGGGGGAAAAAGGGAATTAATTCAGCTTGGAGAAACAATAGGAGAGGAAGGCAGTAAGGCAAAGAGGCACATGAAGGATCTCAAGAGCAGAAGACAGCGATATTTCCAGGGATTTATGCGGCACTAAAAGGGATGTATTATGGCAAGTAGATGAAAGGACATATTATACTGCCATATTTGATGCATGGCCACATAATCACACTAAACTGAATTTTGAATAAGAATGGAAGAAGATTCCTGTAGTCAATTGGAACTACAGGGGGAATTTAAATAGTGGACCTAATAATCTGAGGGGTTTTCCTTTGTGGCATGGGGTGAACATCAGAACAGCTGAGAACAGCCATGGAAAATTTCAGGACACGGCTTCTCAAAGTTTCTGGGATTTTTTGGTTTTGATGGTGGATCAGGTGACACCCAAATGTCACTCCATGGTGTGGCTGTCCCAGCACTGGCGCCACACAGCAAAAGGTGCCACAGAGTTTTCTGCAGGACCCTGCTCTGTCTTTGAAGATCCCTCAGCCAAAAGGTGACTGAGTCCAGGCATTCTCTTTGTCTCCAGATGGATTTCCCCAAGGACAGAATCTCCAAGGACCTTGCCAAACTTCATGGATTTTACCTTCCTTCTCCCCCAGCACATGTCCAACCATGAACTTGGCACAATGAACATCCCCCAGCCTGGATTCTCTTGCAAGGCTCCTGTGCCAGAGCAGAGCTTGAACAGAACCTGCTCCAAGTCTGATGTTTGTAAGGAAGCCCAAAACCTGGGGAATTTGGGGTTGCTTGTTCCAAACATTTCAAACAGTTCCAGTGACATCTAGTGGGGAGCAAACCCCTGCGAACGGCTCCAGCCTCACAGAAAAATCCCATTATCCTTTATTTTCTTTTAACCCACTGGGCAATAGTTTCCTACTGAAAAAAACCCTCAGCTGTGGTTTGTGTGCCATACACCATGATTGAAAAATAGTTTCATAGTCCACTGAGAATTTCTCCTTTCTGGAAACATTTCATCTATTAAGGACCATTTGGAATTTTCTCTGGGACATTCCACTATATCTAAAATAAACTCATGGAAGAAGGTCATGAAGCCTTTGGAAAAAAAACAACAACAACCACCACGAACTCTTTAAAAGATATTTAAATTACTCAGAGAACAACAATAAAAATCTCAGTCCAACTGCTTGCAGCTCTATTAAACAGAAATGTAACTAAATATAGTTAAAGTGATGTAAAATTAGCTTGGAAGCAAAACCAGGTCATCCTTCTCTCCCTCCCATCTCCCACTTTGCTCTGTGCTGTCTCCCTGTGCACCTTCTGCACGTGTTTCCTACTGAGCGTTCTTATGGGAGGGGAGGTTGCAAACATCAATCAATCACAGCCAAATCTCTCCTCTTTTGCTCTGGGTGAGTAAAAGCTGCCTCAGAAGCACTCCTTGATTCCATAATATCCTTTTCCCCTTCTCTCTGAGGCCCTGAGCAGTGCCAGCGTGCTGTGATGGCTTAAGGAGCAGCTCAAGCTTTGGGGTTCTCTCAGTTCTGAGCAAGGTTCCTGATCCAGGCAGGTTTTCCAGTAGAAATGTCCCTGTCTGTGGCAGGGCCTTGGAACCAGATGGTCCTTAGGGCACTTTCCAACCCACACCATTCCATGATCCCCAAGGCATAAATTGGAGCCACAAATAGATTAATTATCTCAGAGTGGTGGCAATCCAAAGTTCTGTAAGTCAGGCCTAAGATCTGTGTTTTGAAAGCAGAAATATTGTAGCAAATTCTAGAACATTTTGCCTAAAATGGAAAAATTGCACCGTTAAATTTAGGAGTGGATACACACACGTCCACAGTATTTTTACTTTCTGATTTGGGATCATTGGACACAGGATTTCCTGGACTTTTCCAACAGCAGTACCAGAGGAAAAATACAACATTACCTGAGGGGTGTGATGTGGGTGCTGCTATATTGACACCAAAGGAATCCCAGAAAGTCCAGAAACATCAAAGCTTTGAAAACCACAAAATGATTTTGAAGTTTTTCCAGCCAATAGAGCCTGTGTGGGTTTGCAAAATTTGCCTGAAAATTTCACAAGAATTCCATTTTTCTCGAGTTTCCAGCCCTCCCCTTGATCCTGGCTATAGCCCCACAAATACATATGAAAAAAAAAAAAAAAAAGAAAGAGAAACATCATTTAGTGTGGTTGTTTATAAAAGTTTCAGTTTTATTTTGCAATAAATTTTGGATGCAGGCTCTAAGAATCCTGGGACAAGGGCAGCTGTGTTTCAGCAAGGAGACTGCCATGAGTCACCCATTTTCTTTCTCTCTCGTTTCTGTTTTCCTTAATCTGAAAAAGAAAATAATAATCCAGACTGAGAAACATAAGCTTTGCTCCTCATGGATGGGAAAGGCTGGGGAGTTCTGTTCCCAGGTCTTGCAAAGGAGTTGGGGTGTGAGCAGGAAACCTCAGTTCAGTCTCTGCATGAAACCCACCCTAAACTGGTCCTGACTGGCCATGAGACCCTCAAAGCTCTCAGTGGTGCATGGAAATCCAACTGCTGGCATGATGTGGAGCGTCCTCCTCATTCTCAGGTAACAAAAGCAGCCTAAATTTATTTCAACAGTTTCCCAAACTTTCTCTTTTTTCCATAGGTTGTTGTTTCAGTTACCATAGAGATTTTGGGCTCCCACCAGAATTGGAGCAGGATTCGCTCTGGAGGTGCTCTCCCAACCAAATTGTCTATGGACAACTTTGAAAAATTCTGGGCTAACTAATCCCTGCTTCATCACAGTGCATTAATTAAAAATGAATTCATGCTTGTAAATCACTTGCAGTTACATAGAGAGAAGCAAAAATATTTATGATGCTCCATTTTTAGTTGCATGGAAATTCTTGGAAAATGCACTTTGTCATTCTTCCTTTCAGAAGCACCAAATTGTTTTTATTTTACTTGTGGTTTTGTGAAAGAGGAAAAAAAATTACAAATTTCTCTTTGTAGCATTTGTTTGGTTTGGTCTAAAATTCCAAGGAAAATGTATTCCTTTCAGCAAAGACATTTCTTAGGCTCTGTTGTGCTCTCAGAGGCCTTGAGGTCAGAGGGTAAATTTGTCTTAGTTGCAGCTTATTTCCATGGGCTGAGTCTTACATGATTAGAAGCGTTTGGCCACTACTGGGAGAGGTTGGAGAGAAAGGAAGGTCAGGTGGTGTCTTGGGAGAAAATCAGAGAGAATTACTATAAAATATGTGCAGTTAAGTGAGAAAATCAGCATCTGCTGGCTGTTTGTTTTCTTTCGGGTTTTTTTTTTTGGAATTGCAAGAAATGTTACGAGCAAGGTTTTGGTTTGGTTGTAATTCTGGAGGAAAAAAGGGATGAGGATGAAGGTGGGAGCTTTGGGAATGTGAGTAGGAGGTGAGTATTGACAACAGAAGCAGTAACAGCAACGCCATTTTCCGTGGTGGCTTCAACCCCGTGGAAGATAAATTAGGTAAAGAGAGAAACAAGCCACCTCTCCAGGTTTTCATCAGCCCAACCTAGAAAAGTCTTCCACAAAAATTTTCTCCACTCTCCCAGTGCAAGTAGGAGAGCCAGGAATCCCTGCAGCCACCCATAGTGGCAGAAGAGGCTTCCCACACTGGCAGTTTTTGGGGCAGCATCACCCAGGGTTGGGGTTCATAATTTTTCTCTCATTTGGGAGATGTGGAGGTGGGAGGTGACTTTTGAAGACCCCTCAGCCAAAAGGTGACTGAGTCCAAGCATTCTCTTTGTCTCCAGATGGATTTCCTCAAAGACAGAATCTCCAAGGACGTTGCCAAACTTCATGGATTTTACCTTCCTTCTCCCCCAGCCCATGTCCAGCCATGAACTTGGCACAATTAACATCCCCCAGCCTGGATTCCCTTGCAAGGCTCCTGTGCCAGAGCAGAGCTTGAACAGAACCTGCTCCAAGTCTGATGTTTGTAAGGAAGCCCAAAACCTGGGAAATGTTGCTCTACCTGAAGCAATCAAAATGGAAAGAGGGCAGGTTTAGCTTCCAGAGGGCAGGATTAGATGGGATACTGGGAAGAAATCCTTCCTTGTAAGGGCGGTGAGGCCGTGGCACAGGGTGCCCAGAACAGCTGTGGCTGCCCCTGGATCCCTGGCAGTGCCCAAGGATGGGTTGGGAATGCTCTCTTGGATGAACACACTTCAAAACCTCCTTCCTCTGGATGTTCCTGCTTGGTGTTTGTCTGTCACAGCAGTGAATTCTGCCTGCCCAGGTCCTTCTGTGATTTACTACGCACCTCTCTCACTCCCTGAATATTCTCTCTTTCAAGGTGATTCATTATAACCAGTCTGGAGCAGGGAATCTTTATCAAACACTGAAACTTCAGGAAAGTGGAGAGAATACTCCAATAATAACTGGTGATTGTAACACCACCAGCACAGGCTGCCTGGAAAAGTTTGCCCCTGCTTTGAGAGACTCCATTTCTGATCTGTAGATGTTTAATAGTGTTGAATATGAAGTTGATGTTAGAAAATTTGTGGGGTTTGATGCAGCCTTTGGTGTTTATCATATTTATTTTCCTTCCAGGGGTGCTGTGAGGTTCCTGTGTGAGGCTGACCACCATCCAGCCCAGCTGGCTCCAGGATCCAACAAATAAAGCCTGGGGAAAGATGCCACAGTGCTGTCCAGCCCTTCCCACATCTTCCCAGCTGCATCCAGCCCTCCTTCTGCTGCTCCTCAATAAAGAAACTCCAGTTTCCTTTCTTGTTGTAATTTCCACGACCAGAGCTGGGATTTATCCCTGAGAGCCAGCAGAGAGAAAAAAGTTTCCAGTTTGTTGTTGCTGCTGCAAGTCCATCATCAAGGAACCTTCTACACCTCCTTGCTGGGTGCACTTTTCCAGTGGTGGCAGAGGGGCTGCTCCTCTCCCAAAAATCCTTCTCTGGGCTCGGACCAGCATCACCCTCCAGGCTGGGCTGCCACAGGAGCCTGCGCCTCGGTTCTGCTGACTTAACTGAGCCAGGCAGGCTGCGCTCAGGCAAAAATGATGTCAAAGGGGTAAAACAAAGAGTATTGTGTTTGGCCTATCTTGCAAAAAATTATGCGCCGAGGAAGAATAGCGCGGAAGTGGAGTAAGTACAAAACACACACTGGAGTGTCTCGTCGCTTCTCTGAGACAAAGGCAGACAAAATTAATCAGCAGTGATTTGTTGTGCCAGAAAACGCACGCTCCTGACTATCTCTGGCAGATTATTGCCAAGGAAATAGTTCCTCAATATCCCAGGCACATTCCTGACCTGTATATTATGAAGTTATTTCTGCTTTATGATTTGTAACCTGTAAAATGCCTGTGATCTTAATAAATGAGAGCTTGTTGCCTCCTGAAATCCGCTGTATTTCATCGCTTGCTTGCCTCCTTTGGCAGTGTTGTTATTTAGGCTGAGTTAGCATTAGTATTCTCCCTGAGCATATCCACTTCCCTGAATCCGATCTCATCGCTGCGAGCGAGCACCCTTAGGACACGGTGACACCATCCATATGACATATGATCAGGGGTGGAAGCATAGCTGGAGGCTTTATGGAAAACACTGAGGATTTCCCAACCTGGCTTTTTTTTTTTTTTTTTACCTTTTTTTTTGCCTTTTCCCATGAGGAAATATCGTGGACTTATTTAATTGTGTAATTGAGCCGACGGCCTCTGGTTGGTTCTTGTAACTTAAGAGTAAACCTGTAGAAAGGAAACTATACAAGGCTGTCTTATTGACAGTGTTCCTATAGTACAATTCAAATTGCCTGAGGTGCAGCCTGGCACAGCTTCTGAAAATAAAGATATTTTCCTCTGTCATTTACAGGAAGTTTTCTTGCTGTTTACAGGAGTTTCAGGCGACAGGAGAATCCAGCATGCTGCTCTCAGGGGTGTCCATCCATCCTGGGAGCAGCTCATGGAGCCACCCATGACCAGACACATGGGAAAATATTCAATATTCATAGAAAAAAAACAACTATGAATGCTCTCCATGCCTCCCAATGCTTAAAACAGCACATAAGGCTGCAAGCTGTCCTTGCTGTATCAATTAAATGACACCAAGAGAAAATAAAATGATACCAAAAGTAATTTAGAAACCAAATCTCACAGGGCCGAGCCTGACATTGACCCTTCACACCACCTAAATTATTGCATCCACTTTCTTCAGCCACTAAAACAGATTTCTGTATGTTTGAAATAAAAATAAGGGTGTATTTGTATTATCAGGAGGAATTTCCAGCATTAATGCCGGAGCATGGGGGTTGTGCTGATGGGGGTTTTGGGGTGGGACAGATGTGCAGAGGGCAGCCCTTACCCCAAAATTCTTAAACAAATCCAGCCTGCACAAGGTCTGAAAAAGCCAGACATCTTCTGAAGGCGTTTTACGAGTGCATATGGAGAAACTGCCGAAAATATAACTGTTAGTGAATAAAATGGAAATTAGTGCTGTTGTGTTCACCTGTAAGTTTTTCTTTAAAGCCAGTGATTGCATTTGAAACCTGCAATTCTCAACAAAAAGAGAAAAGTTCAGTGCTGATTGCTGGATATTTGGACCTCCCAGTGCAAACATTAACTGGCTGAGAGGCACTCTGGAATGTAATGAAGGAAACAATACTGGGAATGGAGCCAAAAGCAGAAACACTGGCGCCTGCAACCTAGGGATTTGCCTCCTAGTAATAGGAGCTGAACAAGGCCCAGCACTTCTGTTAGGCTGGAAATGACATACTGTGATCCTTGACTTAGCCAAAGGGATTTTAAATGGAGGAAAGAGCTGGCAAGACAAAATCTCCTGCACTTTTCACAGTGTTTTCTAAAACAAGCAAAGGAAATCAGGAGAAAAGACTGTAGTCTATTACATTTGATCCAGTTAAGTCAAGAGTGGAAGCTTTTTAACTGCTGTTATTATTTTTTATACTTTCTCATCATGTCACACCACCCAGAAAGCACAGACATAAAGCAGAAACTTGAAACTGCTTTCATTCAAGAAGAAGGGCACCCCAACATTGTGTTATTGACAGGAGGGCTGCAAAAACTGACAGCTGCAGAAATTGTACAGTTGAAGTTCAATTCCCAGGAGCAGGAACAATATACTGATGGTATTAATTCCGTTTGGAATTGTTAAAATAAGAAAAGGTTATGGGCTGAGGAAGGGACCTGGTATATATTTTTTTTTCTTCTTCTTTTTTGCTTGTAACAAAGGCGAACCTTCCTTCTTCCCTGGTGTCCTTGGACTGTCATCTCCAACCTTTTGAAACTGTATCTGATTATCCATGTGGCAATTAATCATAATTAAGCAGGCTTGAGATTTGGAAAGGTACAAAGAAGGTGGCTATAGATCTGGCTTTTGTCCTGAGTAACCTCTTTTTTTTTTTTTTTTCCTCTTTTTTTGGCTGCTGAATCTTGTGTTTGGAGCCATGAGAGGGAGGACTGGAAAACTGTGAAGAAAAAAAAAAAAAAAAGAGAGGCATAAAAAACAGCGTGTGTGTTTTAACATCAGAGCCCTGAGCATCCTGGTTGCTCTTTCTCTTTTTGGACATCACAGTCCCTAGAAACTAAGTTCCAGCAAACTTGGAAGCGGTCCGTTTCCAAGAGGAAGCTAGGTAACAAATTACCTTTCTAATGCCAAGTGATTTGGATCCGTTCTTACAAACCAGATTTTTTCAATTTATTACAGGAAAACATTCAATCATTATACGCTGGCACTCTGTCTGGGGCACATGGAATACCATTCTACCCACTCCACCCACATCCAGTTTTTAAAGGCTTAGAAAGCCCAGAATGTCTTCTTATTAAATGTTTTATATATTTATAATTAAAATACTGGGCTGGCATTAGAATCATTTTAACAGATGTAACCTGACACAGGCTTTCTCTGCCCAGGGTCAGGCTGGGAAACAATGGCTTCTTTAACTCCTGTGTTCTGCTCAGGTTTCTGTTTGCACATGGGTCCAATTTGTCCCATTTATGATTAGGTTTAAGTAAGTTGATGTGCTATTTATTTAGGAGAATTGCCATTTCAGACTATTACCATATTCCCTACAATATACATTACAGTGTGGTCTATGCCTGCACTGTCCATTATTAGGTTATTATAGTCCCCAATATGGTCCCAATTCACCAAAACAACAACAACTGACTTGATTCAGGCATTAAGTGATTTACTGCAGCTCTTTAGGTTGGAATTAATGTACACACTGCTCGCAAAAGCCAACACCCCCCTGCTTGCCCCCAACCCTGAAGGCTTACAAGGGCCATGTGCTGGCATGCGAAAGAGACTTAAATGTCTGTGTAATTGGTTTAAACATCCAGTATCAGCAGTGGACAGGGATAACCAACCGGGTCAGCTTGCAAAATGCCAGATCAAGGTGCTGCTGGAGGGTGGGAGAATTGGGTTTACCTGCGGGAGATGCTGGGGAGATGTCACAAGCCAAGCCATCCCACAGAGCTGAGAGCGTGGGTTTATCTCTGCTCCCAATAAAGCACGCTCGCCTCGCCTCGGACAGCGAGGTAGGAGTGGGGGTAATTTATAATGACTGGCCTCAAACATATGGCCGGGTCTCTGCACTCCCCTTCCCCAACACAGCCCCTGCCCTGCCTCGGAGGAGGCTTGTTCAATCCAAAGCCCTTTTCAGCAGCTCTTCAGCTCCCCCCAGCTGTGGAGATCCAGCCCCGTGCTCTGCCAAATTCCAAATTGCCTTCCCCATGCCCTGGGCATCGTCTTGAGTCCCCACTGGCCAACACCACCAGCTTGGGTGGATGTTCCTGCACCGCCAACTCCAAAATCCACTCACTCTCAGTCTCAGAGAGTGGCTGTTTTTCCTGATCAGGGGTAAAACACGGGATTTCAACAGCTGGAATTCACATAATAATAAATTAATAACCGCAGCCCCGGCGCGTTCCAAAAGCTACAATAAAACAGCGGCCGAGCAGAAAGCAGCTCCATCACCTCCACCCGCTCTCCCTGGCACACATCCCGCTCCTGTCACTTGCAGTGAGGTCATTGGTCACTCTTCCTTCACCTGGGAAGCAGCCTGGAGGTTCCCAGTCCCCTCTTGGAAGGCTTTATCCCCGAGCTCTGCTGGGCACAGCCCCTGCAGTGCAGGGGAGGTGATGCTCCTGCACCAGCGCTGGCTTGGTGGCCATTCCTTGAAGGAATTCCCATGGAGTGCTTTATCCAGGTGGTAATCCCTGGATTTTGGAACTAGCAGGGTGACCACAAGTGTGGCTGGTGGTGTCATGACTGTGAGGAGCAGGTGATGGGACAGCAGCAGGGGATGCTGCAGTGCCCTGGATGGAGCAATACCTAAAGAGGCATGAAAAGCCTGGAAAACAAGGATCTGTTGTTGGTTTCCAGCTCTGGTACACACTCAGCTCAACAGGCAGCAGTGGGGCCAGGAAAAATGTTGAATTCCTGCCATAGGAGAAGAAAAAGTGGGAGGGAATACGGGTGTGGAAGAGCTGAAGGTGCTCATCAGAGTGATGACCAAGACATTCCCTTCCAGGCCAGGGCTGAGGCTGGGGAAGGAGATGAAATCTGAGCTGGCCGCTTGCACAGCCCAGAGCAGAGGCAGCAAGAAGCCCTGAGATGTGACACCATCATGGGCAAGGAAATCCTGGAGATTTGGGGCTCTCTCCCAGCCCTCTCCACAGGCATCCAGCACACACCCTGTACTACAGAGCCACCACCCTGGAGCTCTCAAGTCACCCAGTTAGTAAATCACAGATACACCAGGTTCAATTTACACTTACGTGTCGCCTGATCTGTCCTGAGAGTAACCTCTTAATAAATTAAACGGAGCCCCAAAAGAGGTTAGAAAATGAAGTTAAATGCTTCACCATCTGGGACTCAGCCAGGGCGAGATTCAATATTTGGAGTGATGGAAAGGTAAAAAGCAATTGTTGTCATGTATTTACCACTTCTTTCTTTTTTCTCCCACAGAGATAACAAGATGATAGAATAACTTCACCTTTTTATTTTTTTATTTCCTTTTTTTTTTTTGGGTGAAAGAGCTTTAAGCTGAGCTTTACCCAGACATCTCCAGGAAAACGTAACTAAATACCTTTAAAACTACAAGCCTGGAGTCTGTGAGTTTTTCTGCCTTTCGGAGGTGAGGCAGATTTCACAATTTGGGATTCCTGTCTGTCTCCTCCAGCGCTGCAGCATCCACTGAGCTGAGCTCCCACTTGCCTGCAGCCACATTGGTTTAGGACCCTTTCCAGGTCGTTTGGAAGTCAGGCTTGGAGCCTGCTCCAGTCACAGAGCCACATAATGCAGAGCTATGAGAACTTGGGAAAACCTGCTTGGCAAAGCTGCTATTATTTCCCTTTGGTCTTAAAAGCCAAAAAATAAAAAATTTTAAAAAAAATTAAAAATTGAATGTTTTCCCTCTCCCCAAAAAAATCCCTAAATTGACTAAGCTCACGAGTTTGATTAAACTCACTGGGGAATTTTAAACAGAAGAGGGGAAAAATCCGAGTAGCAAGGAAAACCATGATTTTTGGCTTTTTTTTTTTTTTTTTAATTATGCTGTGGTCTTTTCCCTCTAATGGCCCACCCTGCCCAGCCGCTGGCACGGGCTGCATCTGCAGATGGATGGGGAGCGGGCACAGCCCCGCAGGCCTGGCACAGGCAGCAGCTCGGCTGCGTCCGGGGCAATGGCACATTCCTTGTGCAGGGAAAAGCACCGAGCCCTCTGCGCATCCCGCCGCAGAGCCGGTCCCTGTCCCCGAGCTCCCCCGGGGATGCTGCGGCTTTATCCTCCTTGTAAATCTGAGCTCTTTAATTTGGTCGGCATGGCAGCCCCGGCTCGGGGATGGCCGGTACCCAGGGGGTTTGCAGGGAGGGATGCTGAGCACAGCCTGGCCATGGGTCCGGCTCTTTGCACTACAGGATCTGATCCAGGCAGGGGGTGCAGGGTGCTGAGCCCCCCCGGGCTCACCCCACAGCTCGGCCATGCAAACTGCTCCTGCTCAACATTTTTTAAAGGATTTTATGTGTATATATATAAAAATATAATTTTATATATGTATATATATATAATTATATAGAAATGTCTCTGGAGCAAAACAGCAGCGAGGACAGAGCTGTACAAAAAGGTTAACAGCATCTCTGAGAGCTACATTGACACTTTTCATAAAATCAAACCTACTGGGATGTCACAATAAATCCATTTATCCTTGTTTCCTTCTCTCCACTCAGTGATTTGTGTGGTGCAATCATCCCCTGTACAGAATGTTGATAACTAGTAATATAATTAGATTATACATGTGAATGTATCTGAGGGATTATATGCATGGATTGGATATAATGGGATTTATATATATCTAAACATTTTGTGTGTATATTTATATTTATATTTATATTTATATTTATATTTATATTTATATTTATATGAGATAAATGTATATCTTTATATATAAAAAGATTATATGTATGGGTTGGATATAATTGGATTTTTATGTATATATATCTCAACAATTTATATTTATATTTATATTTATATTTATATTTATATTTATTTATTAGGTAGAAGATTAGAAAAAGGCTCTTCCCACTGAGGAAGGTCAGGCACTGAACAGTCTCCCCAGGGCAGTGATCATGACATAAACCCTGCCAGAGTCCAAGGAATGTTTGGACAACGCTCTCAGGCATGTAGAGGTATTTTTGGAGTAGTTCTGTGCAGAGTCATGAGCTGGACTGGGTGATCCTTGTGGGTCCCTTCCAGCTCAGGACATTCTGTGGTTCTGTGGTAACCTGGTGTGGATAGGGATCACACCAGAGCCAGAGTCTGCATTTACCCACCAATTCCAGCCTGTACTCTGAGCAGTCTAGGAAGGTGTTTCCCCAAATTTGGAGCCACTGAAGGACTTCAGAAGCATGCTGAGGCTACCTGGCAGCAGCTGTAAGGATTTGTGCCACAGTAACGTGTTAGCAGCTCCCCATCTCTTCACTTTGTTGTGGGCTTGTGATTTTAGATTTTTTTTCGTGAATTCACAGCATCATGGCCTGGAGGCTTCAGCAGAGAAATAAGAAATATTTTTAAAAATTCAAAATTTCTTGCCAGTAAAAGGGTTTTCCTCAATATTATGCTGGTGTCCAAGTGCAGGTTATTTGGGTTTGTAGGTGGAACTTCATCAGTTGTTGCACTTCAGTTTCTTAACCAGAGGGAGGGAGAAGCCCCTTCTGTTGCCCATCTCCCGTTTGTGGGGGAGCTGCAAAAGAGGAGGAAATGAGAAATCAGTCTGTAATCCTGAAAATCCTTTTCACTTTGAACATCCAGACTAACTCTCTTGTGGAGCTACCACGCTCTCTGACCATGGACTGGTCTGTTCTGCTGATGTCACTTCAGAGGAAAGAAAAGGATGTGGTTTGGCTTTCTTTTTTTTCCCTCTGAAATGTTCTTAATGGCTTATCTCTGTGGACTAAATATCCAGGATAAATCTCCCTTTGGGGGATTTTATATCACTGTGCATAATCTATAGTTTTGCATATATCTCCTGGTATTAGGTGTATGACTGAAATTTCATCTCACAAATCAGTTTTCAAGACTATCAATACTGGAATTTTCGGTTTTACGAATTTTTGTCTTTTGGCTAATTTTAGGAGTTGTATTTATGTTTCATCTGTGATCTTTTTGAGAGTGCAAAAAGTTCAAGGCTGGAAATGGTCACAACAAAGCACAGTTTAAAATAATTTACATGATTCCCCAGAGAAGCCATGGAACAGGTTTTGAAGCACATTGCCCTGAGATATGTGGATGTCACATCTCTGAGAGTATTAAAGACCAGGCTGGATGGGGCTTGGGGCAGCCTGGACTAGTGGAGTTTGTCCCTGCTGATGGGGTGGAATGAGATGAGATCCTCTCCTTAAAGATCCTTTCCAAGCCAAACCAGTCTGTGATTCTGTAATTCTGTGAAACCTCATCCTGCCACCTGGAGCCAGACCAGGAGGTGGAACAGCTCCAGGTTTTTGGAGGTGATCAGAAACACTCAGCTACTCCCAGCAAAGTGCAGCTGGATGGAGCTGGAAACAGCCTGCGATGGAGCATCCCTGGAATACAAGAAAATTGGCTGAGGCTCCAGCTCTGCCTGGAGCAGGGAAGATGGGCAATGCC